>NC_066573.1:2474749-2599749 GCF_024679095.1 Eriocheir sinensis
ATACAGTTCCCTATACCTATCTTTTACTTAAGATAATACGACCTCTGATGTAATGACTTTGTGCGCCCGTCAATTAGTTTACTAAAAAGAGGGTTTGTGCAGCACGTCCCAGCCCACTGATACCAACCCACCCCGGCAGCGTTTCGTAATTCCCGACCGTACCACGCCCTGCTGCTGCCAAGACGACCATGATGGCTGATGGCAAAAGTCTAAATCTAGGGGCCATCTTATAGGAGCTAGATTTTTTTTTCACGGATGAAAATAAAGATTAATGTAAATTTCTAGTAGTAGTTAAAAGATATGAGGAGATAGCACACCACGTAGCCTAGCCCTGGAACTTGTTTCCCGGAAGGTAGAGAACTCGATAGTATTAATGAATGGCTAAAGCTTCCTGTCTGTTTTCATAGCATGCTAATATTCAAGCGGCTTGACTGCAATCAATACATATGTGTGACGCGAATAAAAATGTATGTATGATTACGTGACCTGTAAAAGTTTAATAATAATAATAATAATAATAATAATAATAATAATAATAATAGTAATAATAATAGTTTTATTTCACCCAGCGGCATATATAAAGAAACAATACAGGAAAGAGAAGGAAATCGACCTACAAGCAAGTACGCCTAAATAATTATCGACCTTATAATTATATAAGCGTGTGCACCGCACGCTTGTGCACGACTCTACACGAACAGGTCCAGCCAGTCTCGCCGCATAGGTCCACACACATAGGCCGGGCTCTGTCTGACGGAGGTGGTGATGGAGTTACCAGATGCTCCACCCTACTCCTCATACTGTACGCGGCGAGGCGACGCAGCACAGCCAGACAGTCCATCCCGTGCCCGGTGAAGGCCAGGGATGAGCTAGTCCATCTAGGAAGCCCCAGTAGGATGTCGTTAGGACAGACCCTAAGACGGTTCATGGAGGCAGCCCTGTACCGCGACCACAGCGAGTTGCAGTAGAGAGAGTAGCAGTGGCTCCTGAATAACTCCAACCTCACCTCTTTGCTGCAGAGGAACTTCCTCAGCAGCGTGTTGCCGATGACTGTGTGCTTGGCGGTCTGTTTCTTGATGTCATCATCATCAGTCCTTTCCCTGTTGATGACATGGCCCAGGTAGGTGGATCTATCCACAAATGTCAGGGCACTCCCACTGAGCCACGCCGATGTCTGGTGGTCCACCCTGGAGTGTGGCGGCGGCACTATCATGCACTCTGTCTTGGTGGTGTTGTAGACAATATTGTGCGTAGCAGCATATGCCTGACACACTCCAGTAAGGTCCTGCAGAGCCTCCACTGTGGGCGCCACAGTACCACGTCATCAGCATAACTCAGCGAGTTGATGCACCTATCATGTAAGCGGCAGCCTGTGCTGTGTCACGCAGAGCGGCAGTGAGATCATCTTTGTAGACGTTGTACAGGTAGAGAGACAGGATCCCTCCCTGGCCAATACAAATGGCTGTCTTAAATGGCAGCAAAGAGGAAGCCCCCCATTTTAGAGTAAATTTCTGGGTAGTGTTCCTGTGGGAAATAACCTCAGATTACGAGGTTAATATTGACCACCAATCACAGTCAAGGAAGTGACTTACCTTAAAACCTCCCTTACTCCTATTTCAAACTAAGATAAATAGATTTGGCCAACCCTAAACTGCTACTTAGCTGTGGATCTCGGAGAGTTGGGAGAATGTACGTAGTGGAGGCATCAGCAGAATCCCGAAGGTGGTAGCGGCCGTGTTTGTCCTCACGACTCCAGCGTGGCGGCAGCTTGGCACGGGTACTCGCACTCGGTCTGGGTATTTAACGCTTAACAGCCTTTTTCTTCGGTGTGTTTCTCAAGTTATGATAACTTTTTTTAACAGCACGGGGAAACTGTGTTTCCTTTGGGGTCTATTATAGTATCAGAGAGCCAGGCGCTGGCTGTTCTGTCCTCACAAATTAATAAGGGTTGCCACGTCAGCAGGTGCCTCGTCGCCATTTGAACCTTGATTACGTTCGAAGCACTCTCCACACCGCTTCTAAATATTTTTTGTGGTATTAAACTATTAGCACTAGTTTCTTAATTCTAGTTGAATTGCATTACATTAATAACAATAATTATACAACAAATACCAACAAAATTACTTCCACAGCTGGAGCCCGCCGAACATGAGAGAGTGCCTCAAGTAATGTCACCCTCCTGGGATTAACTTCCTCCAAGCCGAGCTAGATCTCAGAGCCAATGATCTCTGAGGCTTTAACGTTCCCTCGCTGGTCTCACAAGACGAATGCAGGGATTGGTCCTCTGGCCCTTCAGACAATTCCAGGGCGATGAGATTGTTAGTTGATCTTAGACACTGTTGACCCCTAACCATCAATTCTACTTATCTCACGACCCCACCCCCATCGACTTGCAAAGAGACAATTTTCCGGAGTGGCAACTGGGAACGAGGCGTGTCACTCTTTATCAAGACTATATCCCTCACTTTCAGTGGACAGTAGGCTCTGGCAATTGAGCACCATAAAACCTCTCCCTCAAACTCAATACATAATCAGAGAGCCAATGTTTATCCCTAGTTTCCAAAATCTTAATCAAATTATGGTCGCTAGCTCTGAGACGTGCTGGATCGTTTACTGTGGGATCACTGACTTCTGCACCGAGGCTTCAGTTCTTCTTCCAGTGATAAGTGCGATGGAGTCAGAGCTTCTATATTTATGGGGAATCATCTATGTAAGTCAAGGGGCGATTATCGACACTGTTTTCGATTTTAATTATTATAGTTCTTAATTAATTCTTCCAGGGTTAATTTTGTCCGGTGGAGTCTTTTTTAGGCAATTCTTTACTATGCCTAACATTCTGTGAACTCATTTTGCCAAAGTGCTCGGGCAGTTATAAAAGTCCAAACACACTTTCTCGCCTCCAGTGATTGTTTTACTAGAGTGTTTCATAATCTCTATTAAGAAAAGGGAGCTACCTACAAAATTAATGGCGTTATCACTAATCAAACGCCTCGGACATGATCGCCTAGCTGCAAATCGCCGGAATAGTTGAATAAAGGTCTCGGCGATAAAATCTTCAGCTGTATAGTTTCAAACGTATCGCCCTTGTGGAGGCACAGGTAAATAAACATTGTTACATCAGCGAGGTGTTTGGGTGTTTGTGTCTGTTTGCATGGGTAAAGTGATGATATTGTGACTAGCATGGTGCAAGAGTCGGGGCGAGAGGTGCAGCAGGGGGCTGGGGAGGCAAGACAGCTGCTTGGGTAGCAGAGAGTTGCGTGTGTAGTGAGACGAGCGGAGAGCAAGGGTGGCAGTACGGTACGGTACGTAATAAATATCGTAATTCCGCATGCTTAAAAATACCGTACCGTAAATTTGTACCGTTACCAAAAAACCGTACCGTACTAGTATGAAAAAATAAAATTTCGTACCGTAATCTCGTACCCAATATCGTACCAATGCGATAAGCTGCCTACATCTCTAAAATTAACCAATTTTATGAAGTACTTGTGGAAACACTTCCTTATTGATGAGACTGAAGATTAAGTTCATATAACTGTTTTTAGTTTTCTTATTAATGAATATACCTTTTATAGTACGTATATTTATCACTAAATATAATAGGTATTAGAACTGGAACTTTTTACTGTTAGTGAAAAGTTCCAGTTCTAATAGGTGCGGTAGTATGAACTTACATAATATGTCTTAGAATCAACTAAAGATTATCTTGGGCCTACTATTTAATTTTATAGGAAGAGGAATGTATATCATATAAACAAAAATATTACATTTCACATGATGTAGAAAACTTAAACCTCATTTGTTTGTGGTTTTAAATTAAAAATAATTTGACATGCGTTAAACTTATCCTTTGATTATATATTAAGGGCCCACTGAAACATTTTACATACAAGAGAAAGTGTTTATTCCAAAGTAATGATAAGAATCACGAAAATGAAAAAAAAAAAATAGCTTGTTGGCTGTTGCGTTCAAGTTATAATAGGTGCGGTATGAACTTACATAATATGTCTTAGAATCAACTAAAGATTATCTTGGGCCTACTATTTAATTTTATAGGAAGAGGAATGTATATCATATAAACAAAAATATTACATTTCACATGATGTAGAAAACTTAAACCTCATTTGTTTGTGGTTTTAAATGAAAAATAACTTGACATGCGTAAAACTTATCCTTTGATTATTTATTAAGGGCTCACTGAAACATTTTACATACAAGAGAAAGTGTTTCTTCCAAACTGATGATAAGAAACACGAAAATGAAACAAAAAAATAATAAAGTAGCTTGTTGGCTGTTGCGTGCTGCCTGGCATTGCATGGTCAGTGGTCACCGAATATGCCATCAGTGTAGCAACTTCTTAAGTGTTGCACCGTAAAAGCATAATAGATTCAATTATATCTTCTTTCAGCCCTAGCCTCAGTTCATCTAGGATATACCTTAAACCTGAAAAGGTACGCTCTACACTGACTTGGGTGACAGGAAGAGCCAATGCCACTTCTGCAAGTCTCTTTAGATCCTGATGTGGATGGCATTGCCACCACCTGAAAATATCTTCATTTCTGTCCACCCGCTTACAGTTGTCAAAGTTGTTTACTGCTTGCCTAATGCCATCCATATCAGTCCTATCTCGCTCACCACACTCTTCATTGTTCTTGTCACTTGCAATCAGAAGCTGATCAATCACATCCATTGTTGTACTTTCGTCTTCACGCAGACAGTGTTCTTTGTTGTCAGTCTCTTCCATTTCCTTGCTCTTGATGGTTTCTTTCTCAGTTTCCAACATTAACATTCTCTTCCACAATTCATATAGATGTTGTTGAGCTACTATCTTCTGTGGTTGCCTAAGAAGACACTGAAATCTGGGATCTAAGTATACAGCAGAAAGAAGTGCTCCATTATTAAGGAGTGCCTCCTCTCTCTTCTCCATAGCTTGAAGTACAGCAAGTGAAGTGACTGTTGCTTCCTTGGAGAGAAGAACCTTGCACTTCATCCATTCCCCCAAGAATTGCCCAGCAACGAGATTTCTGAGTTGCAGAGTCTTTGTTGTTTCATAGATAGGCTAAAGACTGTGTAGCAAATCCATAATAATTTCCCATTCGTTTTCTAGCAGAAGGAGCGACTCATTAGCCAAAGCTATTTGATCCAAAAATGATTTGCCAGCAACCACACTCTCTAGCATATCGTATGTGGATCCCCAACGAGTATCACAGTCTAATTTCGGCAAAGCTTTTCTGTTCTGTTTGAAGATTAGGCGCATGTTTTGTGTGTGTGTCTTGTTTGCGACTTTACGCACTGCCCCTAGAACTCTCTTTATTTGAGTATTAGAGCTGATGACATCATGCACACTCAGTTGAAGTGTGTGAACTGCACACCTTACAGAAATCACACCTTCTGTTGCAGTTTTTATTCCACTTAGAGTCTCATTTAATTCACTCACCCTACTTATCTCTTCCTCACTCAAGTTATCCACTTCATCATCATACTCATCACTTCCATAGCTCTCTTCAGTATCCTCAGGTGTTTGTTTTGTATTTTCTCGCATGATCTTTGCTGCCTTTATTACATTTGAGCCATTGTCGGTCGTTAAGGTATATATTTGCTGTTATTCTATCCCTAGTTTTTGCAATGAAGAAAGCAACATTGCATGGATTTCTCTACCAGTTGCTCGTTCGGTCATCTCCTTCACGGTAGCTGTAATAACTCTCAAGTTTCCATTGACGACGGCTTGAAATTAACACCTATGAAGTGGCGTCCGCGTCGTGTACATAGATCTGTTTTCACAAACCATGCGCTGACTAAACTCAGCTCTCAGGTCAATCATTTTTCCTGTGCGGCTTTCATTGTTAGCGATCGCACTGCTTTCCGATTCAGTGAGATACCTAACACATATAATTGGAGCAATCATTTTGGAGATCCCAGACTTTTCGAAGACAGACAAGGGCAGCCCATTCACTGTTACAGCTTCAACAGCTAAATCCTGGATATCCTCTTTGCTAACATTTATCTCAACATTATGTAGTTTGGGTGTCTTTGAACTTGAAGAGGATTCTCCAACTGTACTGAAAAAATTAGTTATGTGCCCAGACTCTTCAAGCTTTCTTTTCTTTGCTTGCTTTTCTTGTGCTTCATCAATTGCCATGTTGTATTCTTCCAAATGTTTCCTTTTCAGGTGATCAATAATAGGTTTTGCATGAAGGCCAGTTCCTGATTTTGGTGCATATGTGTATTCACATCCATCAAGCTTGCATGCAGCTGTTTTTTTGGTGTAGGTAAAATACTGGTTACCTATGAATTCTCGATGGCGACCCATGTTCTGGAAATCCTGTAAAGATAATGACTATTGCACTAACTCTTGGGAGGATAAACAAGTTAAGTCTATCCAATTTTCCAATTTTCTTTATCGGAGGGACTATAGCTTATTTGTTAGTTAGAAATAATCCATTCGCACGAAATATAAAAGCTATAGAGAGTTACTGATGGAGACATTTTTTACCCTAAGTCAGTAACAGATAATTTCAGCTGTATACAGATGTCTGATGTTTGGTAACCAAAATAAAATAAATGACAAGATTATTGAGGTCATGTACAGTGGCAGATGTATTTCCATATAGGGTGACCGTGACACACAGATTATATATAAAAAAAAATATTTATATGTCCATTGTTTGCATATGCTCTTTATGAAAGTGTTACTGGTTACTTGGAATCAGAATGTGCTTCGTATTCTTTCTATTAATTATATAAAACTCACCGCTACAGAAAAGCCACTAAATGTTTACCTAAATTAAGCATGAAACCAGTCTATTTATGGAAACTATTAACCACGACTGTACTTGACCAGTTAGTATATATTTTTACCAACCTACTGAATATGTCAACTGGCAGCAATCAGAGTGATGGGCGTCAACACCGCTTGCCGGCTGCTGCCTGCTGTCAAGTGAGCTGCCTGTAGCAGCTATAGGGCTCCCCGGCGCAGTTACTGACTCACTGCGTCACTGGTACTGGACACGAACTGAACGCGTTAGCGACGGGCCGAGGCCCGAAGGCCAACAGACGAGTTGCCGTCTAGTACCTCTCTCTCTCTCTCTCTCTCGTAAATAAAACTATTTTGTGTCGCAATCGTCCGGATATTCATATTAGTCTATTCTGAACAGAGGCAGTGGAATACATATTAGAATTTTAATAAAGTATGAAAAGGGTACGGAAAAGGTACGGAAAAAATAACGTAATTTCGTACCGTACCGTACTTGACAAAAAATACCGTACCGTAATTTCGTACCGTACTTTTACCTTAAAAAATACCATACCGCACCGTAATTCCGTACCATACCATACCGTACTGCCATCCTTGGCGGAGAGAGAGTGGCGTGCTTGACCGGGCTGAGTCGGTGTGCTCGGCCCATACTTATAAAGAAGTAAGGCGTTTGACTTATGTCTCGTCTCAGAGGTGAGTGTGCACCCTAGCTGGGGCTCCAGCCGCCACGGGTAGTAGGGGTGGGCAGGTACCGGTACCAGTACCGATACTAACGGTACCAGCTAGACGGTACGGTACCGGTACCAGATTGCTCGGTACCGGTACCAGTTGCTCGGATTTATTTATTGGATTTATTGATAATTCTTCATGTCCGATTTTTTTTTTAGGTTGCTAATAAATATTGTTATTGTTATTAGACTATGATCGAGTACATCCATAATAACTATACATGCTATTTTTTATCGAAAAAATAAATATTCACTTCATTCAGAGAGAGAGAGAGAGATCACCACTTAGTAAGTGGATATCTCGGTGATATGGGTAGTGGGTACTCGATCATAGTCTAATAACAATAACAATATATATTAGCGTTTTCTAAAGACTCGTGGGACTCACTAACTTTTAACCCAAGACTTCGTTTTCTTTTTACTTGCCACTGTTAAATTCGTATGACTCGTTAACTTTTAGAGAGAGAGAGAGAGAGAGAGAGAGAGAGAGAGAGAGAGAGAGAGAGATCATATTTATCCAATAAAGCATTAACGAAAAAAGTTTGAATCCCTTGGCGAGAGTTTTTGGCTATAAAGAATTGCACGATGGATTATATAAGATGATTAAATATTGGAGGTGAGTAGGCGAGAGAGAGAGAGAGAGAGAGAGAGAGAGAGAGAGAGAGAGAGAGAGAGAGAGAGAGAGAGAGAGAGAGAGATCATATTTATCCAATAAAGCATTAACGAAAAAAGTTTGAATCCTTTGGCGAGAGTTTCTGGCTATAAAGAATTGCATGATGAATTATATAAGATGATTAAATATTGGAGGTGTAGCAGGAGAGATTTACATAGATTTACATAGAAAATCAGACCACACAGACCCCATGGTCCAGACTTGGTGGTCTGTCCTTAAACCTAAGTGATTTTACATTAATCAGAAGGCTCCAAAACGTTGCATTTCTACTCTAGTTGATATCAAGTTGAAGGAAGTGACGGTCGAGCTTATTTTTGAAGGAGTCAATCGTGTTACACTGGACCACTGATGATGGGAGCTTATTCCATTCTCGCACTACAACGTTGGTGAAGAAAAATTTGGTGCAGTCTGAATTTACTTGTCTACATCTGAGTTTTACGCCATTGTTCCTCGTGCGCAAAGTGTCATCGATCATAAACTATGTTGATCTGTCTACATTCGTGAAACCATTAAGTACTTTAAAACATTCGATCAGTTTTCCTCGGAGGCGACGTTTCTCAAGAGAGAACATGTTAAGGGTAGAAAGCCTTTCTTCATAGGATTTGTTGCGCAAGGAAGGGATAATTTTCGTTGCCCGACGCTGAACACCTTCTAATTTAGCAATATCCTTTGCATGGTGGGGAGACCAAAACTGTACCGCATATTCCAAGTGGGGTCTGACTAAACTGTTGTAGAGCGGGAGTATTACATCTTTATTCTTAAATAAAAAGTTTCTTTTAATGAAGCCCAACATTCTGTTCGCTTTATTTGCTGCATCGATGCATTGCTGTGAGAATTTGAGGTTTGACGCGACGCGAGAGAGAGAGAGAGAGAGAGAGAGAGAGAGAGAGAGAGAGAGAGAGAGAGATAACAATATTTATTAGCAACCTAAAAGAAAAATCGGACATGAAAAATTCAGTAACTCCAATAAATAAATAAAATAATGGAAACAGGGCTGTGATGGAAACGGAAAGCAGGACAAAATGGTGGAACTTGGGGAGACGGTCAGCGGGGCAGTGACTCAGCGTCTACACAGACCCATACCACATGGAGGCAGGCGAGCACCGAGCGTCACTAAGATCTAACGGTACCGGTACTAGCGGCAATGCGCAGTGCCGAGTGATCGTAAGCTTCCGGAACCCAAGTGATCATGATGCTTCGCGGTACCAGTACCGATACCAGTTATCGGTACCAGGCCGGTACTACCTGGTATCGATAACTGGTATCGGTACTGGTACCGCGAAGCATCATGATCACTTAACCGAAATAATGATCACTCGCACTGCTCAATACCGTTTGATTTAGTGACGCTCGGCGTTCGCCCGCCTGCCTGCATGTGGTATGGGCCCTGTGTGTAGACGCTGAGTCACTGCCCCGATTTTATTATTTGATTTATTGGAGTTACTGGATAATTCATGTCCGATTCTTTTTCTTTTTTAGGTTGCTAATAAATATTTTTATTGTTATTAGACTATGATCGAGTACATCCATAATAACTATACATGCTATTTTTTTTTTTCGAAAAAATAAATATTCACTTCATTCAGAGAGAGAGAGAGAGAGAGAGAGAGAGAGAGAGAGAGAGAGAGAGAGAGAGAGAGAGAGAGAGAGAGAGAGAGAGAGAGAGAGAGAGAGAGATTTACATAGATTTACATAGAAAATTAGACCACACAGACCCCATGGTACAGACTAGGTGGTCTGTCCTTAAACCTAAGTGATTTTACATTAATCAGAAGGCTCCTAAACGTTGCATTTCTACTCTAGTTGATATTAAGTTGAAGGAAGAGAGAGAGTTTTCTTTACAGGAAATTTGTTTGGGAATTTCATCAGAAGTCATTAAGAAAAAAAAACTCCTTTGGGTACCGGTACCGGTACCGGTACTAACGGTACTTGAGTTTTCGGTACCGGTACTACCGGTACTCAAATTAACGGTACTTGCCCATCCCTAGCTATCCGGCTCAGCGTCACCGGGGCAACGCCGTATACCCTGCCCCATCAGCTGCTGTATACTCAGATACATGATTTTAACGGGTCACAAAAACACAGAAACACTGATCTGCGGTAGAATATATAGGTAAATACAAATTTATACCGGAACTTTTACTTTTTTTCACATTTCCCTGGATGCATCGGTGAGACGAAAATGTATCATTTTCTTACTAAATTGGTAAAAAAGTATCAAATTTTCCCTCAATGATAATTTCGTACCACTTTAGCTTAATGTCGTAAAAATGGACCGCTACCGTATCAAAATGGTACTTTTGTACTCACTGGGAACCCTGTTCCCGCCTCTTCTTCTTGCTCTTGCTCTTGCTGTACAGGTGACCAGGGATGCCACGTTATCGTACTCACCACACTGGATTTTCCTATTTCTAACGCATAACGATCATAAAAAAAACTCTATAACTAACATTTTTTAGCAGTAACAATGGGTATCGTTAGTTTTGTGGGTGCGACGGTTTTTGATCTGAAATAAGCGAATATAAGAAGCTGAGTACGACAATCTGGCAATTTGTCTTTTGCCTTATAGTTTTCGAATAAGAATGTCGTTTTCTTGAGACACGTTTCTGTTTTGAAAACAAGCACAATATGTGTTTTTGAGATTTCGTAAAATTTACCCCCTTAGAAAACTTCTTCTGGAAGGAACTTGAATGTTGTTGCCCTATCATTATAAAAATTTCTTGTGGTGATTATGTGATTATTAAGCTTCCGTAGAAAATCCAAAACTGTGCTCTACATATATATTTTTTTTTGTAATAACATTTTTTCTTTTAATTATTGTTGTGCTGGAAGCTTCCCCCGGCGACCATAGGCCTCTAGAAGGCTCCGGGAGAAGCGAGCAGGGGGGCGGGGAGCAAGGCGAGCCGTCCGCGCCCCGTGGGGCGCGACCAGACGCCAGGCGGGAAGTGTTGCCAACTCGCATATATTTTTACTACATGTTCTTGTATGATCTAAAATATACTGTAACATTCTAGACTGTACTGTTCTGGATATATATAGGAGAAGAGGGCGAGAGAGCCCCAGCCCCAGTCATAGTAAGCTAGTGGTAAGTGAAGAGTCAGAGTGAAGTGTACTACTAAGGAAGAATATTAAACTACAGAAGCTGTGCAAAGTGTTTACATATCTCCCTCCCACGGAGTCTAGTGACGGAGACACGGAACCCAATGTAATACGTCCGGCATAACATTGGCGTTAGGAGTGTAGGCATTTGTTTTTTCGCCATGGAGACTCGTTCCCAAGCTGCCCAGAGGGACGACATGTTGACTGAGCTTTTGGAAGCCTTGAGACTACAAGGGGAGAAACAAGAAAGAGCACACCAAGAACTCAAAGAACAACAAGAAAAAGCACACCAAGAACTCAAAGAACAGCTAGAAGATCGCTTCACAGGATTACAGCTACAGCTAAAAGCGGTACAAGATGGAAGTGAATCAGTGCGAAGAGAAATGACTGATGTGACCACGAACTTGGGACAACGCCTGACAGAAGTGGAGAAAGAACACAAATCTTCAACAAGAGATGGAGGTGGTACGGGAGACGACACACAAAGAAATATTAGAAGTGACAGAGTGAAGGCCCTTGAAGACTGCTTGGCTGGAAACGGACAGCCAGTGCCTGCAGGGGCTAGTTGTACCCAAGATGCTTCTCCTACGCAAGTCCGGGGTAGTTTGAGCCCTGTTTCGCCTGAGTTTATCCCCGCAAGAAGTTCCGCCAGCCCCATGAGTCTGCTGGGTTCGCCTGTTAGAAAGAAGCCTCAGGAGTTTGATGGCAAGGTCTCCTGGGAGGCTTACCGCGCTCAGTTTGAGCTGTTGGCAGCTCGGAACGGATCGGATGACCAAGAGTGCGCGGTACAGCTGGCCACTAGCCTGAAAGGGGCGGCGCTGGAGGTCCTTGCTCAGCTCGACAATGCGACAAAGGGCAGCTACAGCGGGCTGGCACAGGCGCTGGAACAACGATATGGGACCAAGCACCAGAACGAGCTCTTCAGGGTTAGGTTCAGAACCCGCAACAGGAGGCGCGGCGAGTCTCTTCAGGAACTCGCTCAGGACCTTGAGAGCATGGCGCACAAGGCATACCCAGGTGCCACCCCTGACCTGCTGACGGTTTTGCTGCGTGATCAATTCATCGATGCCCTGGACAGCCCTCAGCTGAAGATACAAGTGAACCAAGCTAAGCCAACATCAATGCAGGAAGCTCTGGCACGTGCCATGGAGTTTGAGTCCTTTGTTAGGTCTAGCTTGTCAAGCTTCAGGGACGACTCGACTTCTGGCTTTAGGGCACGAAAGGGCGCTGTCAGCGACACAGACAGGTTCCAAGGAACGTGCTGGTACTGCGAGAAGGTTGGGCACAAGGAGAACGAATGCTATAAGAGGAAGAAGGAATATGAAGGTGGCGCTAAGAAGAAGCCCAGAGAAGGACCCAAGTGCTGGACCTGTGGAGAAAAAGGACCACTGGAAGAATGAGTGTCGGAAAAATGTGCCCCCAACGAGGGACCACCACTCGGGAAACTAAGAAGGACTGGTTCACGGGGGCAACGACCAGTCTGTCCTGTACATGCCCCGAAGATATCAATGTGCAGGAGAACCACCATGACGAGCTGCCAAGTGGAGGGCAAGGTTGACGGAGTGTTGTGGCCTGTGGTCGTCGACACAGGCTCGGAACGCACATTTGTGCGGCCTGACGTGGTGAGTCATCGTCGGCTTCCTAAGACGTCGCATCGACTGTGCGGAGTCACTGGACACTATGCTGAGCTCAGAGGCCCAGTGGACGTGAAGTTTGAGCTCGGAGGAAAGGAAGAGTCCCTCTCTGTGTACGTGGCTGACATGGACGACCCCTGCATCCTAGGTATGGATTATCTTGTCTCCCACAGGTGCGAGCTGGACTTCCGCGCTAAGCAGCTGACTGTAGGAGGAAGGAGGGTGCCACTGACGACTGTGCACAAGGAGGGCCTGCCAGTGACAGTCAAGCGCACCACCATTATTCCTCCGAGGTCAGAGATGCTGTTACCCTGTCAAATTACGGGTGCCCCCCCGGCTAGTCTGTGTGTGGTAGAGAGTGGAAGTCGATGTCCGGTAGAAAACGGGGTGATTGTAGGCAGTACTTTGGCAGACCCTACTGCAGGGGAAGTGCCTGTCGTCGTGGCCAATGTCTCCTTCAGCCCAAAGAAAAGAAAACAAGGGACCATGGTGGGGTTGTGCCAAGAGATCAACCAGAAACCAAGAACCTGTGTCTGCAGGAGAACCCTGACGAAGCCCCAGGAGGAGCTGCCCAACTACCTGCGCGACCTGTTTGACAGGAGCTCCAAGTGTCTAGAGGAGCCCCAAGTGGAACAGCTCAGGGAGCTTCTCGTGAGGAATGCAGATGTGTTTTCCACAGGAGACCTGGACTTGGGGTGTACGGACCTGGTAGAGCACCACATCGACACAGGTAGCCACCGCCCAGTGAAGCAAGCTCCTCGAAGGATGGCACCAGCCCTTCGCAAGGAGATGGATGAGGTGATGGATGATCTCCGGCAACAGGGGTTAATCGAGCGGTCCAGCAGCCCGTGGGCGTCTGCTGTAGTGCTCGTCAGGAAAAAGGACGGTTCCCTCAGGTGCTGCGTGGAATACCGAGCCCTCAACGATCTCATCATCAAGGATTCATATCCACTCCCACGGATCGACGACACGCTCGACGCTTTGGTGGGCTCCAAGTGGTTTTCAACACTGGATATGAAGTCTGGGTATCACCAAGTCAAAATGGCGGAGCAGGACAAAGAGAAAACAGCCTTCTCCTACGGTCAAGGCCTGTGGTAGTTTAAGGTCATGCCCTTTGGCCTGTGCAACGCGCCGGCCACGTTCGAGCGGCTGATGGAGAGGGTGCTGGAGGGACTTCACTGGAAGACGGCACTCATCTACCTCGACGACGTGATTGTCTTTGGCCAGACCTTCGAGCAGGAGATGGAAAGGCTATCAGAGGTTTTCGCCCGGTTTAGAGCTGCACACCTTAAGCTCAGCCCGAAGAAATGCTGTCTGTTCCAAAAGGAGGTCCAATACTTGGGACACATCGTGAGCGAGGCTGGAGTACGCACTGATCCTGAGAAGGTGGCTGCGGTAAGGGACTGGCCGACACCCACCAACGTGAAGGAACTGCGGAGCTTCCTCGAGTTGTGCTCATACTACCGCAGGTTTGTAAAAGGCTTCGCTACGATTGCTGCACCACTGCACCTCCTGACGAAGAAGGGGCGCAAGTTTGAGAGGACAGCGGAAACTCAGGTTGCCTTTGAGAAGCTCAAGGAGGCCCTCATCAGCTCGCCCGTACTCACCTACCCAGACCCCTCTAAGCCTTTTATACAGGATTGTGATGCCAGTGATGAGGGGATTGGTGGAGTGCTGTCCCAGGCATGTGCCGACATGGAACGGGTTGTGGCCTACTTCAGCAAGAAGCTCACCCCAGCCGAGAAAAACTATTGCGTGACCCGGAAAGAACTCCTGGCAGTAGTCAAGAGCCTTGACTTTTTCCATGCTTACCTGTACGGTGCAACTTTCACCATCCGCACGGATCACGCTGCATTGCGGTGGTTGAAGTCACTGAAAAACCCTGAGGGCCAGCTTGCTCGCTGGATAGGTAAACTAGAGCAGCATCACTACACTATTGTGCACCGATCTGGGCTAACACACGGTAACGCGGACAGCTTGAGCCGGCGCCCCTGCTTACCTGAGTGTCAACATTGCCTCCAGAGGGAAAGCGTCCAGAATATGTGCCGCCGCACTACAGTGGAACAGACAGCGGAGGTGCCATGGGAAGACTTGGGAAAACAGCAGCGGGAGGACCGAGATCTGAGACCAATTATGGAGTGGCTGAGTCAGTCGTCAACGCGACCTGGGTGGGAAGTAATCTCGAGAGAAAGCCCTACCACCAAGAATTACTGGACTCAGTGGGACACTCTTCGGATAGACGACGGGGTGTTGCAGCGACGCTGGGTCTCTCATGATGGTCTTGACCACTACTGGTCCACGGTGCTACCTGTGAAGTCCCGGGAAGGCGTCTTGAGAGAAATGCACGACAGCATCACCAGCGGACACCATGGGGTAAAGAAGACACTGAGTCGCCTGCGCCAAAGGTTCTATTGGGTTGGCATGAGGAAGGACGTGGAAGAATGGTGTCACGCGTGTGAGGTGTGCTGTGCAAAGAAGGGCCCCAAGAAGCGTCACCGTGCCCCATTGCAACTATACCAGGTTGGAGCCCCCATGGAACGGGTGGCAGTGGATATAGCAGGACCCTTGCCTCTGACGACGAACGGAAATAGGTACATCTGCGTCACAATGGATTACTTCACCAAGTGGCCGGAAGCCTACGCCATCCCTGACCAGGAAGCCACTACCATCGCCAAGGTTTTGGTGGAGGAGTTCTTCTGTCGCTTCGGTGTGCCTAACGAGCTCCATTCCGACCAGGGAAGGAATTTTGAGTCAACAGTCCTTGCTGAGTGCTGCAAGCTTCTGGGTATCAAGAAGACCCGGACCACCCCTCTGCACCCACAGTCAGATGGAATGGTGGAGAGGTTTAATTGGACGTTGGGCCAGGAGTTGGCCAAGCAGTGCAACAATGATCAGTCTTCATGGGATCAGAAGCTGCCTGCGTTTCTCATGGCCAACAGGTCTGCCGCCCACGAGACTACGGGGTATTCACCGGCAAAGCTGATGTTTGGACGTGAGCTGCGATTGCCGCTGGACCTACTGACAGGAAGGCCTCCTGCTGAAAGCCTTCCAAGGGACGCCTCCAGTTTTGCCCGTCATCTAGAGGAACAGCTGGAATAGGTGCACCATCAAGTCCGAGGTGCCTTGAAGTTCTCCGGGGAGGCCATGAAGCGCGGTTACAATATGAGGGCAAGCCACGTTGACTTCAAGGAAGGAGACCAAGTCTGGCTTTACAACCCGCAGAGGAAGAAAGGACAGTCTCCGAAGTTACAGAGCCCCTGGGAAGGCCCTTACACTGTGCTAGAACGCCTCTCCGACGTGACTTACCGAATCCGGAGAACGGAAAGGACCAAGCCGAAAGTTGTCCACGTCAACCGCCTATGGAGGTACCACGGTCCGGGAAACTACACCTGGAACAACTACAGACACCCAGCAGCCGACGAAAACGCAAGGGACGTCCAGGACCGAGAGGAGGTCGACGACGACGTAGGCCTTCTGGACCTTTCAGCCGAGGGAGAGAACCTCCCGGCTTCGGCAGATGTTCCAGGGACACCCCAAGAAGCGGACGACGACGAGGCGCACCAGGAGACAGACGCGCAGGAGGCACCGAGCAGAAGACAGAGACAACGCAGGCGTCCACAGCGATACGACGATTACTATGTTTCTGATTAATTCTCTTATGCTTGTATATAGTTAAGTGTGTGATCGGGACGATCACAATTAAGAGGGGGGGATAGTGTTGTGCTGGAAGCTTCCCCCGGCGACCATAGGCCTCTAGAAGGCTCCGGGAGAAGCGAGCAGGGGGGCGGGGAGCAAGGCGAGCCGTCCGCGCCCCGCGGGGCGCGGCCAGGCGCCAGGCGGGAAGTGTTGCCAACTCGCATATATTTTTGCTACATGTTCTTGTATGATCTAAAATATACTGTAACATTCTAGACTGTACTGTTCTGGATATATATAGGAGAAGAGGGCGAGAGAGCCCCAGTCCCAGTCATAGTAAGCTAGTGGTAAGTGAAGAGTCAGAGTGAAGTGTACTACTAAGGAAGAATATTAAACTACAGAAGCTGTGCAAAGTGTTTACATATCTCCCTCCCACGGAGTCTCCTGACGGCGACACGGAACCCAAGTAACACGTCCGGCATAACATTATTGACCATTTTTTACTTCCCTGCCACTACTGACCTGAAATGTGGGAACTTCTTTCCCAAGAGTTTTGCCATTTTTTTCCCGGTTCAACAGTGTCCGAAGCCACCCCCTGAATGTGCTAACAGGCTCAGATACGTAAACCCAATGAAATATAGCCACTGTCCGAAGTCCCCCCAACGGTGTCCGAAGTACGTACCCCAGACATGGGGTGACTTCGGACACCCATATATTGCTGGGAAAAAAGATCTGAGCAGTGAAAGTGGAGTGAAAAATGTAATAGTGGTGGAAATTTAATAGCAGAGCACGTAGGCAAGCTAATCAGGGAAAGAAATGGACAGAAAACCTAAGTCCAGGATGAAGTGCTTAAGAAAGTGATGTAGTACTGAAAAGAAAAGTGTGGATAAATGAAAAAGAAGAAAAGAGGAACGAAAGGAGGACCTAGGAAGCGATACAAAGCGTTACAGCAGGTCAAAAGAAGAAAAAGAAGACCTGTGACATCAAGATCAGGATTAAGTGGCGCCATGGCTCTCCAACGGGTTACATGTACAGCAAGAGCAAGAGCAACCGCTATCGTATGAGCGGCACCGTTGCCAGATTATCGTACTCAGAGCCGCGTATTTAACGGTTTCTAGCATATAACTGTTGCCAAGAAACACCAATAATTAACCATTTAAACGATAACTATATATGAAGGCAGTTATTTGGGTGATGAAAGCAGTTTTTTGGTCGGAAATCGGTAAACATAAGAGGCAGAGTACGATAATCTGGCAGCGTTGGTGAGCGGTGGGGGTAGGGTGGCTGTTCAATGACTCGCGGTGAGATAAGAGGATAAAATACACCATGGCACTTCAAACCTACTGCCAATCCTTGCCCAAAGTAGTAAGTTGTTTAAAGTGACGGTATAATGAGGACCGATATGCCCCCAATCTACCCCAATTAACGTGTACCCCAATTAACGTTGCCCCAATGTACCCCAATTAACGTGTACCCCAATTAACGTTGCCCCAATGTACCCCAATTAACGTTGCCCCAATGTACCCCGATTAACGTGTACCCCAATTAACGTTGCCCCAATGTACCCCAATTAACGTTGCCCCAGTGTACCCCAATTAACGTTTACCCCAATTAACGTTACCCCAATGATACCCCAATTAACGTTGCCCCAGTGTACCCCAATTAACGTGTACCCCAATTAACGTTCCCCAATGTACCCCAATTAACGTTGCCCCAATTAACGTTTCACCAATGTACCCCAATTAACGTTGCCCCAATGTACCCCAATTAACGTTGCCCCAATGTACCCCAATTAACGTTGCCCCAATGTACCCCAATTAACGTTTCCCCAGTGTACCCCAATTAACGTTTCCCCAATGTACCGCAATTAACGTGTACCCCAATTAACGTTACCCCAGTGTACCCCAATTAACGTTTCCTCAATGTACCCCAATTAACGTTTCCCCATTGTACCCCAATTAACATTTCCCCATTGTACTCCAATTAACGTTGCCCCAATGATACCCCAATTAACGTTACCCCAATGATACCCCAATTAACGTTACCCCAATGATACCCTAATTAACGTTGCCCCAATGATACCCTAATTAACGTTACCCCAATGATACCCCAATTAACGTTACCCCAATGATACCCTAATTAACGTTACCCCAATGATACCTCAATTAACGTTGCCCCAATGATACCCCAATTAACGTTGCCTCAATGATACCCCAATTAACGTTGCCCCAATGATACCCCAATTAACGTTGCCCCAATGTACCCCAATTAACGTTGCCCCAATGATACCCCAATTAACGTTGCCCCAATGTACCCCAATTAACGTTGCCCCAATGTACCCCAATTAACGTTGCCCCAATGTACCCCAATTAACGTAGCCCCAATGATACCCCAATTAATGTTGCCCCAATGACACCCCAGTTAACGTAGCCCCAATGATACCCCAATATAAGCGAAAATATATTTATCTTAATGAACATCAACAGGTGTCCTTTTATCCCTAATGAACCCCAATGTGGCCCCTATAAAACATTCAACATCTTTTTACCCCAATGATTTCAGATTGCAAACCATACCTTTACCCGATTCTCTTACCTGGTAGGCCTCCCTGACCCCAGCGAGGTGGCCTATGGGTAGGGGAAGCGGACTTCTTGTAAAGAATTACCAAATTATATAACTAGTGAGCCAGTTGATGCTAAAAAAACTATCCGAATGTTCATTGTGGCAAAAAGGCATTGTGACATAAATACGCCTGTCCGCTTGTCAAAACCCCGTCATACATGCTAGAAATGTTGTAATTACCATCACACCGTGCCCTAAATGCGCACCCCCTAGGAGCCTCTATTCCTAAGATTATCCAAGGCATTTTTTTCACCCCAACGTACTCCATTATATTCCAATGTACCCCAGTGATACAATGGTGATGATACCCAAATGTGTATTACCAAATTCCACTTTCCCATACATCCACATGACCTCTTCATGTCACAAAACACACGAGAAATTGATCCGGACTCGTAAAAGAGGTAACAAATGTTTCTGGTGTCAGAGATTGAACCTATGACCAGCCATATGGAAGCCACTCTAACCAATAGGCCAAGGACATGCCACCTAGCTAAGTGGGTTTGGGGATTTTTTCTGCAGTTATTAGATTTACTTTATGCATCCTTCCAGGTCTCATCTCTTACTTAACCATCTGCCCTTCTATTGTCATATATATTTTCTATTAACCTTCAAACCTGGAAAACTATTGGAATGAATGTAGATCAAAACAATGGACAATTTACGGTTTCACCCAACCAACGATTTTCTCACGTGGTTCATGTATTTCTGGTGATAGACGTAGTGAATTGCACAATTTTGTACTGTACCTCATATCCTTTGTAAATGTCTACTTTTCGAGTTATGCCTCTTTTCAAGTTATGCCTATCCCCTGCCCTAAACGATCTTGGGGGATCAAGGCAAGCATAGCCCCCTGTAGGTAAGAGCCTATTGGATTTTAGCCCTGGTGAGCCACAGGTTTGGGCTGCCGCAGGACACTATGGGCTACTCTGCCACCTGCAGCCACAGGAGCTCCTGCACACATTTCATGGCTATTTTCACAGTTATTAGAAGGCATTTTTGGCAACAGAAGAGTCGTTGGTTAAGTAGATGAGATATGGAAGGGTGCTTAAAGTAAATCTTAACACTTTCTGCATCAGGCAGGCCACTACACAGCTCCCTCTCCCATCTAAATCTGTGTGTTTCCTACTGAACTACAGTTTTCTATGAACTCCTTAGAGAGAATACACCATCCATCTGCTTCCCAACACAGGATACACTACAGAACACAGGAGAGGGTTTCACTAGCCACCACTTGCAATGCCAAAATTCCACTTTCCCACACATTCACACGACATCTGGGTTTGATGAAACACACGAGGAATTGATCTAGACTGGAAAAGGGGAAACAAGTGTGCAATGTCAGAATTTTTCTCTTTTCTACACTCCCACACGACCACCGCGCGCAACGAAACACACGAGAAATTAATCCAAACAAGGAAAGGTTTTGCCGGTACCGGGGATCAAACCCGCGACCAGCGTAACGGGAGAGCCACTCCTTTAACAGTCAGCCAAAGAGGTACCCCACTGGCTAAGTGAGTTATGGGAGGCTCGCCCATCAGGCAAGTCAGCACTACAAATGTTCCTGATGCTGTGTATCAAACCTGCAACCAGCCAGAGAGGAAGTCACTCTTCTAGCCAATCAGCCAGAGGCACCCCCTAGGTCAGTTGGTTTGGGGGCTTTCTGCATCAGGCAGGTCACTACAAATGTACCCCATTACAGGTAACTCTCGATTTACGCGAGTATTGTGTCCTTGAAGAGGTCCCGTAAATCAAAAACAATGTAAATCAAACAAGAGGTAGGTTTGTACCTCTATTGCCTACTGTATCACTGACTCTTCTCCCTCTCGTGGTTCCTCCTCTAGCTACCCTTCCCCTCGTGGTAGCACAACAGCGAGGGTGTTGTTGTTGCTGAGTAGCGTGGCAGCGTGGGTACTGTATCGTTGTTCAAGTGGCGCGCGGGAAGAACTGAGCTCAGCTGTGTGGCCGCGGCGCCGTGTGAGTCCAGTTGCATGAGACATCTGGTGGCCACTCCGTAAAATATCATGTATAAGTGAAAAAAACGTGTAAATTAAACATTTATTTGGATTTTGGACCCCGCGTTATTTCAAAAACGCGTAAACCAAACTCGCGTAAACCGAGTTACCTGTATTACCCCATTGATGCCCGATGAATCATTCAATGTCTTTTTACCCAATGAATAAATGTCTGGCGTGCATAGCGGCCACCCAGCGGATGTTGCAGAAATCGACTAGGGAACGGAATTTGATGTGTGGCTGGACTTCTGTTGTAATGACCCGCCTGATTTGGAAAAGACCCCCAAACCCACTCACCTAGAGAGGTACCACTTTAGCCAGATTGGTAGAGAAGTGGCTTCCTTTCTGGCTGGTCATGGGTGTGATCCCTAGTGGCAGTAACATTGGTTTCTCCCTTTCCAGGTCTAGTTTACTTTCTCATGTGTTTTGTGACATACAGAAGTTGTGTGAAGGGGAGGTGGTGGCTGAATGGATAGCGTGACGGCGCTGCGTTCAGGACGACGCGAGTTCAATCCCCGCCCGGTGCCATCAAGCTGAGATTTTTCAGCCGCCGCCGAGTGGCTTAAAACTATCCACATTCTGTCCAGAAGACCACCTATCAACCCGGACTCTAGATTCTCGGATTAAAGATGAGCTCCGGGAGGGCAGCATGAGCCAATGCAAGATTGCACCACTATAAACACTCGCCTGAGCCAGAACGGGCTGGGCCATCAGGCCCCACTGGGAAGAAGCCTTGGGCCGATCATGCACCATCCACCATCCACCGGGAAGAAGCCTATCGGCGCAATAGGCCACGACGTAAAAAAAAAAAAAGACAAAGACCACATATTTTTGGCCCAAACTTCTAATTTCTGTTCCCTGACGTGACTGGGCATATATCCAGCAATTGCCAGGCCCAGATTTTGTCTGGGAAATCTGATATCCAGAAATCTACATCTGGGAAACTGAGGCTCAAAAGCAATAGTGTGATGTGGAAAACTCTAAGGGTGCAGCCAACCATGTTTAAATTACTCAATGGTTCCCATGACGGACAAAGTGAAAACCCATGGGCATCACTTTATGCCGTAACCCACACTTATACATGAAATGTGGCGACTGTGCCTGATGAACAAGCCTCCCATAACCCACTTAGCCAGGGGGATTTGATTTGATTTGATCTTTGGCCGACTCGGTAAGGAGTGGCTCTCCCGTCACGCTGATCACGGGTTCAATCCCAGGCAGCCGGTGAATACCCTCTCCTTGTCTTGATTAATTTCTCGTGTGTTTTGATACACGCAGAGGACGTGTGGGGATTATTGAGTAGTAGAAAACTAGAAAATCAAATCTCGGGGCATGACATACACACAACACTCAGTTTTGCCTCTGAGTTGTTCCTTCAACTTATTTTTATATGATTAAATGATTTATTTCAGTACTAATTCAAGAACTCTTGGAAATGACAATGATTTATAGAGAGTGGTATAACACTTCAAAGCTATTCTTTCACTTACAATCATCGGAACTTCTTTATTTTTTGTATAACTAATTTTTTTTACAAATATATTTAAGTTTTACAATCAACCATAACTGTCAAACTTATATAAGAGGTGAGCAAATGCAAATGATATATAACATGTAGCATCAGAGTATGTGTGATTAACCCGGTAGCAGCGACGGGCCAAATTTGTGGCTTTACCATGTAGCAGCGACGGGCCAAATTTGTGGCTTTACTGTGTAGCAGCGACTGGCCAAATTTGTGGCTTTACTGTGTAGCAGCGACTGGCCAAATTTGTGGCTTTACTGTGTAGCAGCGACTGGCCAAATTTGTGACTTTACTGTGTAGCAGCGACTGGCCAAATTTGTGACTTTACTGTGTAGCAGCGACAGGCCAAATTTGTGGCTTTACCATGTAGCAGCGACGGGCCAAATTTGTGGCTTTACCATGTAGCAGCAACGGGCCAAATTTGTGGCTTTACCATGTAGCAGCGACGAGCCAAATTTGTGGCTTTACCATGTAGCAGCAACGGGCCAAATTTGTGGCTTTACCATGTAGCAGCGACGGGCCAAATTTGTGGCTTTACCATGTAGCAGTGACAGGCCAAATTTGTGGCTTTACCATGAAGCAGCGACGGGCCAAATTTGTGGCTTTACCATGTAGCAGTGACGAGCAAATTTGTGGCTTTACTGTGTAGCAATGAACCAAATTTGTGGCTTTACCATGTAGCAGCGACGGGCCAAATTTGTGGCTTTACCATGTAGCAGCAACGGGCCAAATTTGTGGCTTTACCATGTAGCAGCGACGGGCCAAATTTGTGGCTTTACCATGTAGCAGCGACGGGCCAAATTTGTGGCTTTACCATGTAGCAGCGACGGGCCAAATTTGTGGCTTTACCATGTAGCAGCGACGAGCCAAATTTGTGGCTTTACTGTGTAGCAGCGATGGGCCAAATTTGTGCCATGATTTTAACCTTCCAAAATAGATGATATAAACTGATCACAAATGCTTTGATATATATTATGAAATGGTTTGTGTGAGGGGTGATTTTTTCTCATTTTTCTCACTTAGAGCAGCGTTTCCCAACCTTTGATAGCCCATGGCCCCCCTCACCGAGTGGCTAACACTCGTGGCCCCCTGCCCTTCAATAAAAAAAATGCAGATTTTGTTTTATGTTGTTTATTCAGTCACTAAAATTATAAATCAAAGTAAAAATTTTTGCTGAACAATATAATCAATGAGACACTTGCTGTTGGGCTCGTGTGACGAGGCCTCTTATGTCTGGCTCCGTCTTGGACACAGCAAGGCGAATATCGTTCCCAACATCAAGACGGTTTCTGGACTTCGTTTTAATGGTCGCCAGGTCAGAAAATCCAGATTCGCAAAGGTATATTGTGGCGAATTGAACGTGCATTTCGGATGCCTTCTTGCTGAGTAGTGGATATGCATCCTGAACAGACAACCAGAAGCTGGAGAGGTCTTCTCTGTTACTGAAGGCCAGCTTCATTGCTTTTGAGACCTTCAACTCTGCGAGCTCCTCTGCTTCGTCTTCAGTAGGTTCAATTTCGGTGTTGAATGGGTCTCTGTGCCATGGAACATCCAATGGAGCATCGTCGAAATAAGATTTGAACTCAGCGGAGAGAATGTCGAGATGTCCAATGATGCAATCTTTGATGCCGATGGGAAGTTCAATCCTCTCGTCTGCAGATGCTCGTCCAAGAAAGGAAACGAGGCTGTGGATCCGGCCTCGATTCGTGCCTGCCAGACTCCCATTCGAGCAGACAGTCCGGCAAGCTTGTCTTGAACGTCACTGACTGTCACATCATGGCCTTGCAAAGACTGGTTCATTTCGTTGAGTCGGCCGAATATATCGGCCAGGTAGTGACATCATGACCGAACTCTTCATTGTCGAAGTGGACATGGAGGTTGTTTCGTTCTCGCAGGAAAATTTCTGTCTCAACCGGAGTTCATACAACCGAGAGTGGCATTTCCCCTCGATAGCCAACGAACTTTGGTGTAAAACAGAAGTCCCATATGTTGCGCTCCCATTTCGTGGCCAGAAGTTGGAAGAGCCGATGATTTTTGGCCTTCCGAATGAAGTTGATCACTTTGACCGCAACGTCCATGACTTCCAACAAACGCGGGCGGTAGAGTTTTGACGCAAGAGCATATCGGTGTAGTGAACAGTGGAAGACGTCACGTGGGGCCATTCATTCTTCACAAGCGTGACGAACCCTCCTTAACGCCAATCATCGCTGGGGCACCATCAGTACAAATGTGCTTGAAATTCTGCCAGCTGAGTCCATTCACTTCAAAAAGAGTCCACGATGGCTTTGACATCTTTTGCTGTCGTTGTGGTTGGCAGGGTATTGCAGAATAAGAACTCTTCCTTCATCTTTCCTTCTTTCGTGGCGGCGAAAGGCGATCAACTGGCTCTCCAGAGCGGTGTCGGTAGACTCATCAAGTTGAAGGCTAGCCTGGGCGTGCTTTGCTTGATTTCACAGCAAACTTGACGGCACACATCAGCGGCCATGTCATCAATCCGTCGGCGGATCGTGTCATTAGAGAGCGAAACTTGCTGGATTTTCTTTTTTGCCTCTGGTCCGATCATCAGTTCCACCATTTTCTCTGTACATGGCTTGATAAGTTCCTCAGCAATAGTGTGCGGCTTCTTGCACTTCACAATTCGGTATGCCACTTCGTAGCTGGATTGAAGAGCAGGTTTTTCTTCTGGCTGGAATCCAAATTTTGGAAGTGTCGCTTCACGGTCGTACCGTGCTCGTTTCGTAGACAGAGCATCAATATTATCATCTTTCCTTTGGGGATGCACCTTGTCGCGATGGTTTGAAAGTTTGGAAGGACGTAGTGATGCATTCTGCATTCTGAATTGCATTTTTCGGTGTCCGCTCGTGGCCCCCCGGTCGAAGGCCTGTGGCCCCCTTGGGGGGCCACGGGCCCCCGGTTGAGAAACGCTGACTTAGAGGGACCATTAAGAAACATGATCCCCGCTGCTACTGGGTTAACTACTATTGCTACTACTACTACTACTACTACTATATCTTTTCTTGGGGGCATATTGCTCATCCGGATCAATGATAGCCTTCTGGGAGTCTTCTTTTACACACTTAAGTTTTACACAATAATATTACTACTACTACTACTACATCTTTTCTTGGGGGCATATTGCTCATCCAGACCAATGATAGCCTTCTGGGAGTCTTCTTTTATACACTTAAGTTTTACACAATAATATGTGGCATGCATTTTCCCATTACACCTGAAGTCACCTGTAGTTATGGAGGTCATCTAAACAATTACTACAAGAACTGAGTTTGTTTGACAGGAGCTACACGCCCACCTGAGCGGCTCTCTCAGCGATGCCACGGTGCTGAGCCTCATAAGAACCAAGTCACAGAAAGGTGCTGACTCCTTACCTGCATCAGCTGAGGTCACCATCAAGAGAGGTCATCAACGCACCCTAGAAGAGTTGAGTGGCATGCTTTTTGTGCCTTGAGTCATGCATCACCACCACTACTGACTGTCACCATCACTATGTTACTGTCACCCATGCCAACACCATTACCACTTAAAAAAAAAAAATAAATAAATAAATCACCCCCACCCCATGTACCATTGCATGTATTACCGTCAACCGGGGTGACTTCGGACAGCTTTCAAGGTTTTTTTTGCTTATGAATTTTTTTGTTTCTAGGCCCTGGATCTATGCTGAGTGTGCATTTACTCTGTATTCTTAAGGGTTATCATTACATGGTGCAACATTTTCATTAAACTTAATAGTTTTTGTGCTAAGTGAAAAAATATGGGTGTCCGAAGTTATCCCATGTGTGGGGGGACTTCGGACATCCTTGGGGGGACTTCGGACAGTGGCTATATTTCATTGGGTTTACGTATCTGAGCCTGTTTGCACATTCCGGGGGTGGCTTCGGACACTGTTGGACCGGGAAAAAAAATTGGCAAAAATCTTGGGAAAGAAGTTCCCACATTTCAGGTCAGTAGTAAAAAATGGTCAATAATTTAAAAAAAAAGTTATTACAAAAAAAAATAGATGTAGAGCACAGTTTTAGTTTTTTGGGGGGAAGCTTAATGATCACATAATCACCACAATAAATTTTTATAATGGTAGGGCAACATTCAAGTGTGTCAGGGCTCTTTGAAGTGCACACTATTTTACATCTCATTTATCAGATTTTATCATGATGCATTTCACTAGAAATTTATTCTTGTATATGTTATTTTGTAGCTAAGTACTTCTATTTCATATTTTCATGATATGTAGAGTATCCAACATCACTGGACTGGCACCACCACCGCCATTACGAATCCAAAAGTTACCTTGAGTTAATCTCTGGACGGGCTCCGTTGATGACGTCACTGACAGCCGACGGAATCGGACGGATCTGTGAAAACGGAATAGTGAGAACCCCGCCTTAGTCACCCCACAATATGTAGTTATATTTAGGTGTATGAAGTCACCCCATTTTGAGCCATTTTTTGACATGCCTCCACTCAAGTGACATTTACAGGGGTGTAGGATATGTTAAGCACCCCTGAATCACTCTGATTGTTCTAGTTAAGCATGTTTCTGATTCTTTTCTCTAGTTTTGATGTTGTGTGTAATGCAGATCGTTCCTTCTGGAAGAAGTTTTCCAAGGGGAGTAAATTTTACGAAATCTCAAAAACATGTATTGTGCTTGTTTTCAAAACAGAAACGTGTCTCAAGAAAACAACATTCTTATTCAAAAATTATAAGGCAAAAGACAAATTCTGACACTAAAATCATCTAGCTTGTTGCAACTGGCTGTGAGTTATCAACATGTCAACTTTTTATCCACTTTTTGTCTGAACTCGCCCCGTGTCCGAAGTCACCCCGGTTGACAGTACCTTAGTGCCTAGTTAAAAGCCACAGATTGAGATTAGTGTGTATGTAGGCAAATACAGCATATACCCCACTCTGTGTCTGATGTGAAGTTATAATTTAAGATCTAAAGTAAGAGGTCTTAATTAAATGTGCATCAACAAACACGCTATCCTTATTGAAAAGTTTAATATTTTTGTATAGAATTATGCATTGGCAAGATATGAATTAACCCGGTAGCAGTGATGGGTCAAATTTGTGGCATGATATAAACCCCCCAAAATAGATGATACATAATCTGATCACAAATGCTTTGATATATATTATGAAATGGTTTGTGTGAGGGGTGATTTTTTCTCATTTTTTTCGCTTGGAGGGACTTTCTTTTTAATGTATTCATACTTTGGAAACTTTTGTGCTCCAGGTGCTTTCGTGGGGCTTCTTGGTGCAGTGGTTAGTACACTCGGCTCACAACCGAGAGAGCCCGGGTTCGATTCCCAGGTGGAGTGGAAAAATTTGGGCGGCTTTTCCGATACCCTACGCCCCTGTCCACCCAGCAGTGAATGGGTACCAGGTATAAATTGGGGGTTGTGTCCTGTCTCCTGGGGTCTGTTCCCTTCTCCTATAATTCCTTCCCCTTCTGTCTCTCTCCGGCATATGACCACAGATGTTGCGCCGACTAAATGAAACTTTCCAACTTTCCAGATGCTTTCAAGTCTTCAGGATCTTGCATTCCATTACTGATAGTCTAGAAGCTGTGAGAACCATCACTTTGGATGTGATTCAAGAATTTGCCTCAGACAACGTGAGGTACCTCGAGCTCAGAACAACTCCCAAGGACATTCCCAACAAAATGACCAAGAAGGAGTACATGAACACTGTCCTGGAGGCCACAATGTAAGTGCCGTTAATACCTAGTCCTGTGGTTATCAGTTCAGTGTATTTTTATTCTCATACAGGTAACTCTCGATTTACGCAAGTATTGTGTCCTTGAAGAGGTCGCATAAATCAAAAACAATGTAAATCAAACAAGAGGTAGGTTTGTACCTTTATTGCCTACTGTATCAATCTGACTCCTCTCCCTCTCGTGGTTCCTCCTCTGGCTGCCCTTCCCCTCGTGGTAGCACAGCAGCGAGGGTGTTGTTGTTGAGTAGCGTGGCAGCGTGGGTACTGTATTGTTGTTCAAGTGGCGCACGGGAAGAACTGGCAGTGTGGCCGAAGCGCCGTGTGAGTCCAGTTGCGTGAGACATCTGGTGGCCACTCCTTAAAATATTGTGTATAAGTGAAAAAAACGTGTAAATTAAACATTTATTTCAATTTTGAACCCCGCGTTATTTCAAAAACGCGTAAATCAAGAGTTACCTGTACTTTAATACTCATGTCATAGGTTATTTCATGTCATAGTCTGTCCCCTTCAAGGCTATGAGATGTTTGCTTGAGAAACAAATGTAACCTTCTTGAAACTGTAGGATCTATAATTAACATAGTAGAAGTAGTAATGATATTGCAAATGACGTTTTTTTAGTAGGTGCCGAATTCTAAAGTTATTTTTTTTCTGAGCTCATTTACTTGGTCAGGTTTATTTTAGTCTCATTAGATTTGTCTTACCTTGATCTTGACAATGACTGAAGTTGTAGATCTTCACTTGAGCTTTCATAGGAGCAGGGTAGGCGGTGGCTGAGTGGTTAGCATGCTGGGCTCACATTCACCACGCCATGGACAACGTCGGTTCGAATCCCCACGCTACCACCTGGGATTTTTCAGTCACTGCCGAGTGGCCTAAGACTACCCACATGCTGTCCAGAAGACCACCCATCAACCCGGACTCTAGAAGAAACCGTCCAGTGAATCAAGAATGAGTTCCAGGGGGCGGCATGAGCCAAGCATGACTGGCGCCACTATAAAAAATTGCCTGCACCACGATGGGCTTGGGGCAACCATCTGTCCCCCAAAGAAAGCCTACCGGCACTATAGGCGGGGATGTAAAAAAAAAAAAGAAGAGGTGGGAATGTGAGTGAGGGGTCATTAGCTGTGAGTTTCAGGATATTTTTGTTTTAAAAAAATACAAAAATGTCTGATCAGTGCAATACAGTTTGTTCAGTTAGATTCAGTAAAGTCAGAGGCGTTATTTAATGGCACCTGTAGTTATGACTAAGGCTGCTGCTGATTTATATAACTACACCCATAGTCTAAGGGTCAAAAATAAGTCAACCCCCACTTAAGTTTATACAGGAGTGCATTAGTTCTGCCTGATAAACAACTTCATTTTTTATCATCTGCTCTCAAATGTAATAGCACATGATTTGGGTGTTTACAAAGTGGCTTGCTTAACCCGGTAGCAGCGGGGATCATGTTTCTTAATGGTCCCTCCAAGTGAGAAAAATGAGAAAAAAATCACCTATCACACAAACCATTTCATAATGTATATCAAAGCATTTGTGATCAGATTATGTATCATCAATTTTGGGGGGTTTATATCATGGCACAAATTTGGCCCGTCACTGCTACACGGTAGAGCTACGAATTTGGCCCATCGCTGCTACCGGGTTAAATTTTATGTTTCCTTCCGTGAGACCCATACTTGCTTTGCCAATAGAGGAACATTTAGTGGAGGATAAGCTTGTAAAGATATGCTAGTAGAAAGCATCAACTATTTAAGTTTATTTTAATTCAAAGACTGTGTAGCTTTGGTGATACATTTGCATAAATTCTTGAGTACTGAGTTAATAATCCTAATGCAGGTCCAAGACTAAGACTAAGACTAAGATGACCTCTTCTACTACTGCCCTATTTTTGGGGCTCTCAGTAGAATCATTAAACATTCTACTCAATTTAACAGACATCATTTTAATGGATTTTGGATTTAATGGGTCTGCTTCTTGAAAAATATGTCTTCTATGGTCCAACCAAATTGTCGAGCCCGTTTGGGCGTTGGCTCCCGTGGGTCCATTTCTCCCCTCTGCTCTGCCACACAGTCCCAACACCTATTTTTTCCTATCATACGTTACCTTTACCTTACATATGAGAGGAAGAGATAGGTGTTGGGACTGTGTGGCAGAACAGAGGGGAGAAATGGACCCGCGGGAGCCTCCACCCAAACAGACTCGACATTTTAGTTGGACTAGAGGTGGCTATGTGATGACGCGGCGTTCTCACCAAATATCACATGACTTGCAATACATGTCTTATCATATACTAGTGGACCAGCACCATATTTTAATATGTATACCATACAAACACACATACCATACTTTAACAACAGCACCATGTAGAAGGTGACTCGCTCACTTTGGAAGTTTGTTTACCACTGATTGGGGGGCTTCGTGGTGCAGTGGTTAGCACACTCGGCTCACAACCGAGAGAGCCCGAGTTCGATTCCCGGGCAGAGTGGAAAAATTTGGGCGGCTTTTCCGATACCCTACGCCCCTGTCCACCCAGCAGTGAATGGGTACCAGGTATTAATCGGGGGTTGTGTCCCGTCTCCTGGGATCTGTTCCCTTCTCCTATAATTCCTTCCCCTTCTGTCTCTCTCCGGCATATGATCACAGATGTTGCGCCGACTAAATAAAACTTTTCTTTCCGACAAGTACCATATACTATTACTGAGGATTGAGTGTATTTTCAACGCTTAATTACAGTGTCCTTGCATCAGAAGTCAGATTTGAGATTTCTAAAATTTCCTTTTCATCTCCACAGTGAGGCGATGAAGAGGAACAACATCACTGTTCGTCTTTTGTTGTCTGTGGACAGGGCGAGGGGCGTGGAGGATGCATGGTCCACCCTCCAGCTGGCTAAGGAGTATCTCACACATGTAAGAAGGCTAAATATTTTTATTACTTCTTGACTTCTATAGTCTTTCTCTGGTCAGATTCACTTGTCCTAGTCTCAGAACACTGCCTGAGTTTGACTTTCTTTAACTCGGTAGCAGCGACGGGCCAAATTTGTGGCTTTACCATGTAGCAGCGATGGGCCAAATTTGTTTCCATGATATAAACCCCCCAAAATAGATGTTCCTTAACCCGGTAGCAGCGGGGATCATGTTTCTTAATGGTCCCTCCAAGCGAGAAAAATGAGAAAAAATCACCCCTCACACAAACCATTTCATAATATATATCAAACCATTTCTGATCACATTGTGTATCATCTATTTTTGGGGGGTTTATATCATGGCACAATTTGGCCCGTCGCTGCTACACGACAAAGCCACAAATTTGGCCCGGCGCTGCTACGGGGTTAAGGAACAACTTATATTACAATTTTTGGTCTTTCTATACTTCCCCATGCCTCTGTGGTGCAATGATTATTGTGCCTAGCTACAAACCCACATGCTTGGGTTTGAATCCCAGCCTGGGCAATTAGCATGCAGCTCACCTGGCTGTTCATCCTCCCTTTAGGGCTGGTCAGTAAATGGGTACCTTGGGAAACCTATAGTCCAACCAAATTGTCAAGTCCGTTTGGGCGTAGGCTCCCGCAGGTCCATTTCTCCCCTCTGCTCTGCCACACAGTCCCAACACCTGTCTCTTCCTCTCATATTTAAGGTAAAGGTAACATATGAGAGGAAGAGATAGGTGTTGGGACTGTGTGGCAGAGCAGAAGGGAGAAATGGACCCACGGGAGCCTACGCCCAAATGGACTCGACAATTTGGTTGGACTATAGGGAAGGTCAACGGGCGTAACTCAGATGTCACACTGGCCCTGTGTCCCGGGGTAATGGTTTATCACCTGGCACAGGTTCATTAGGGTAGGCGGTGGCTGAGTGGTAGCGTGCTGGGCCCACATTCAACGCGTGATGGAGGACGCAGGTTCGAATCCCCACGCTACCACCTGGGATTTTTCAGTCACCACCAAATGGCTTAAAACTACCCACATGCTGTCCTGAAGACCACCCATCAACCCGGACTCTAGAGGAAACCATCCAAGTGAATCAAGAAGGAGTTCCAGGGGGCAGCATGAGCCAATAGAAGATGGTGCCACTATAAACACTTGCCTGCGCCATGACGGGCTGGGGCTGACTAACATCTAGGCCCCTTAAGAAAAATCTACCGGCGCTATAGGCGTACACGTAAAAAAAATTAAAAAATAAAAAAGGGGGAACAAGGCAATGGAGATGAGTCCCGAGGCTATGTGTAGCCATAGCGTATGCCCCCAACTTTACTTTTTTTTTTTTTTTACTTCCCTTCAGAGACATCTTATACACATAATAGAATGTGTATTCTCAAACAGTTTTTCAGTTTTATATATTTGAAATAGGTGAGTATAAAAGGAGGATAACTTAATATTTGCATCATTAAAATTTCTATTAAATATATCAAATACATACCATCAGTATCAGTAAAATAGTTCATATATTAGCCTGCCACCTTTTTACGTTGTGGCCTATTGTGCCGATAGGCTTCTTCCTGGTGGGACCTGATGGTCGGCCCAGCCCGTTCTGGTGCAGGCGAGTGTTTATAGTGGCGCTATCTTGTTTTGGCTCATGCTGCCCCCCAGAACTCATCTTTGAGCCTCTCTTTGGAGAGGTTATCTAGAGCCCAGGTTGATGGGTGGTCTTCAGGGCAGCATGTGGGTAGTCTTAGGCCACTCGGCAGTGACTGAAAAACCTAAGCTGTGCAGCGGCCAGGATTCGAACCCGCGTCCCTTCTGGAGCTCCTGAACGCGTGGCTGTCACTCTAACCACTCAGCCACCGCCTCCCCCTCCTATGGTACATTAAAAAAAATTGCATTCTTCCTTCCAAAATTCAGTCCATTCTTTCATACCTTTGCATACGTTTGGACTGACAGTTCATCTTTACCTGTCTTTCTGCACTCATTTTCACCATACCTTAGTCACACCACTTCACTTTTCATTCCATTTTATTCACTGCATTCATTCCCACTTTCACATTCAGCTCCTTCCTGACAAAAGAAATGTGCTTCATTAACCTGGTAACAGCGGGGATTATGTTTCTTAATGGTCCCTCTAAGCAAGAAAAATGAGAAAAAATCATCATTCACACAAACCATTTCAAAATATATATCAAAGCATTTGTGATCAATTTATGTATCATCTATTTTGGGGGCTTTAAATCATGGCACAAATTTGGCCCTCGCTGCTACACAGTAAAGCCACAAATCTGGCCCGTCGCTGTTACCTGGCTAATATTTAGATTATTCACTTTTTATAAAATTTCATTCATTCTATTGATCCTCACTACTACATTCAGCTCCTCGAGTTGACAATCAAAATAAGATTCAGTGATTTACTAATACCTAGTTGTCAAACAAGTATTAGTGAAAATGTTTGTCTCAATATCTTGAAAGAATAAGGTGTAGGAAGAGGAAAATACAGACAAAGGAGAGAGTTTCAATGTCTACCAATGTGAAAGGCACGTAAGAAAGCAGCTTCTAAAGTGTTGTTGAAATGTAAAAGAAAGGTGCATTTCAATGTTGTGTCCTCATAATGCAAGATTTCTTTACTACATTCTCAGCAGAAAATGTGGCCATAAAGGTAATAGCTATAATGAAGTCTATAAGCAGATTTTTTGCAAAGCTTTATGTTAAGACTCCTGGCACACTGCTGTGCTCAGACCCCTCTTGATCTTCAGGATACCTTTGGCTGTCTGGTATGTGGTCTTGATGTGAGCGGTAACCCTCACTCAGGAGACCTGAAAGAGTACCTACCCATCCTGCAGGAGGCTCAGAGGAGTGGCCTCAAGTTGGCTGTTCACTTGGCCGAGGTGAGTGCTGCTCCATGGTGAGATAATCATCATCATCATCATCGTTTAACGTCCATTTATTCCCTATGGTGGGATTGGATGGGATATGAGCCTCCTCCACTGTTGCCGATCCATAGCCATTTCTTCCGTGATGTTCAGCCTCCTCATATCTTCCTCCACCACCTTTCTCCACGTCTTCCTTGGCCTTCCTGGTGGTCTTCTGCCCTCTACCTCAAAATTCAGTGCACGTCTCAGGATAAAGGCAGGAGAATCAATACATGCAGCCATTTTGGGCTCCTTTGTCTGCACAGGGGCCTCTAAATACATATTATGGTAACAATAAGGAAACACCAGATGACTTGAACTTGTATTAGATAGCAACCAGGTTAGGAGCGTGGAAATCAGTGGAAGGCCATTAGGTGAAATTACATTTTACTAAAAAGATAATTGCATTCCTGAGACCCTAAAACAACTCTTCAATTAAAAGCTAAGGTTAATAAGACATAGAGTGTTACTTTGCCTTTATACATATCCAATAATTGCCTTTTATATTTGTGTAATAGTCAGTCTCATGCCATAGACCCTCTGAAGGCTATGATATGCTTGACAGGAGATAAATTAATCCCCTCAGAAAAGTAATAGTATTTACATAAAATTCAATTCCCAAATCTTGACCAAAAAGAAATCATTAAGTAATTTATCTTTTACAAGAGTATGTATGGAACATGCGCTTAGACACCTCTATATATACTTCAGTGGCTGTCTTGTAAGACTGTACAAATGTAATGATATAGAATAACTTTTCATTTCACTCAACTTGTCTGAGGACACTATAGGAAAGGTACTTGTATATACCACCACATTGGTAGATTTAACTCTTTCATTGCTAATCACTCGCAACGAGACTATCCCCCGAGGCGCACTCGGGCAGCCCAGCCGGGGGAGGGGGGTATCTTTTAACCACCAATGTTGCAGAAGTTGATGAAGAGGAAATCAGAGTTGCTGTCAAGACACCTCTTTGGGTTGTTGCTACAAGAAATGGGCTCTGACCTGGGGACATTTAGTACATTTAATTGTAAGAGTAAGAACTTATTTTTCTTTGGGTGCTTGCAAAGTATCGTATGTCCTTGCTTAAAAGTTGAGAGCCAGGGCGAGGTGATTCAAACCTCAGTGCCACAGCATTATATCAGGAAGGGCATTCAATATGAAGCCCAGAGCCACAACCCTAACCCTGACCCCATATACCATACAATTTGCTAAAAGCTATAAAGACAAGGACCAGTGTAAAAGTTGTATTTTTTTATTATTTTATTTATTTATTTATTTTATTTTTTCAAAATCCAAGTTTTGGGGATAAGCTTTTATATGAATAATACTTCTTTTACACAGAAATTACTTTTCTACAGTTTTGACTTTACTCCTCAGTTAAACATGTCATAACTTACGAGTGTCGGCTTTTACTTGAGACCGTCTGCTACACCAGTATTATGCTTTGCTCCAGATAGCTAGCTCTTTTTTAGTCATCTATGAGTGTATAGAAATTATTCCCAGTAATTTCAGGTGCCAAATGAGACAGAGACATTGGAAGTATTAAGCAGTGGTCTTGTGGATCGCATTGGCCACGGCACATTCATCCACCCTGCCAGCGGCGGCTCCACAGCGCTACACAGCATTGTTAAAGACAAAAAAATTCCACTTGGTAATATTTTGTTTCATTTGTTAAATATTTTTATCAAAGATTTAGCTTCTGACCCTCAGGTTTTCTGGGGGAATTTATTTAACCCGTGGGCTTCGGCTATGGGAAAGACGAGAAGTGGCCGAAAAACGTCAACATTACACTGCATTTTCAGACTAAGAAAAGAGCTACACAGACCACTCCTCTTCTCTCCATAATAAAAACGTTAAAAAAAAAATTTTTTTTTTTACTCAAACTCCATTCTACGTGGATGGTGTTTGTTACAAAATAAACAGTCTCGTGATGTGTGGCATCTAGCTGAGAGTTGCCTGTTGTCTGTTTTAGAGAATTTGACAAGTGATTGCTGTATGGATAGCTAATTCAGTCTGCCGTGACCTTACAGAACCACCTATGACAAATAAGCCCACCTCAAGATCACTCACCCAGCGGACCAACTCGCGGGAGTCCTAAACGGGGTCCGCTGAAGCTGCCGGGTTAAAAGAACAGCTAAACTCCGTCGCATGGAATGACGCTAAATAGTTACTGAAATACTCCACTCCACTCCAAGGGAGGGAGGTGAAATACAGTCTCAAGAATGGGGGGTCGTTCAAGAAGGCCATATATCGCCAGATGACGCCTTAGGGTTGCAATCTTGCCACCCTTTCCTTAAAATACAGAATGCCATTTGTTCCATTTTTGCCTGTCTGAATTGTTAAGCAGATAAAATTCAGTATTTTAAAAATGTAGTGAGTGCATTTTTCAGTGAACCACAGAACCAGTCTATAAAATTATGTTTGTCAAGGGTCGTCCTGAAATACGTGTAAAATACACGTCGTAACGTCTCTCCCCCTTACACTTGCCTTCACCAGCAGCGGGCAGTGGCTGTCAGTCATGGCAGGCCAGAGAAATTTTAGGGTTTGCCATTCATTCCTTGAAATATGGATTCGTTCTGTATTGGAGAATGGGATGTTGCATTTCTTATTTTTTTTCTGATCAAGGTGGCAACCCTAACTGAGACTCTATTCCCATTGTTTTCTGCTTTGAACACTCTAGTTTTCCGGTTAACAAAAGGAACCCACGCTCATGTCTTCGACTTGTACAAAAAAAAACACCAGTACTCGTCGAAAGACCAACTTGGTCAGCTAGGCTGACGTAAGGTGATAGAGTCGGTTTATCGGCATCCTTCCCTCCCCTTCATGAGCCGTCACCCAGCAAGTGTTTGTGGTTCCTCCTCTAGGGGACGTAGGAGTTTGACCCTGATAGCCTCCATATAGCCATAAAAACCATAAAAATTTTTTTAAAAAAAAGGAACAAATAGGATGCTCATAAACCAAGTCACCACTCGTAAACTAAGGCATGTTTTGTAGGATTTTTTTGCTCATAAATCAAAATACTCGTAAACTAAGGCACTCGTAAACCAAGGTTTGACTGTATTGTCATTTTTTATGTCGCACTAGAATTTGGACAACTGTATATTTCCTCTAGGGCTTTGGTCTTTGGGGTTTTTGGATAAGTGGAATTCAGATGAGTGAACTTTTACTGTAATAATACATGTAGTCTTTCTGGGCACATATTCTTTACTACACTCCTCTATTATTGTATTTATATATTGTATGTATAATAATTTCATATAAATTTACAGAAGTGTGTATCTCATCGAACATCAAGTCTGGGACAGTGAAAAATGTTGTGGATCACCATCTTGGTTTGTGGAGGAAAGAAAACCACCCCCTTGTGATCTGTGTAAGTCTTGAATACCTAAAGGGGGCTTCGTGGTGCAGTGGTTAGCACACTCAGCTCACAACCGAGAGAGCCCGGGTTCGATTCCCGGGCAGAGTGGAAAGATTTGGGCAGCTTTCCGATACCCTACGCCCCTGTCCACCAAGCAGTGAATGGGTACCAGATATTAATCAGGGGTTGTGTCCCGTCTACTGGGATCTGTTCCCTTCTCCTATAATTCCTTCCCCTTCTGTCTCTCTCCAGCATATGACCACAGATGTTGCACCGACTAAATGAAACTTTCCAACTTGAATGCCTAATGCAAATATGTGTGCTTGTGGATCTTACTTTTTTCTTTTCTTTATAGGAGACTCTAAGAATTGAATGAAAAAAATCAATGTAAAAGATTTTTTTTTTTTTTTTTTTTTTTATTTTTTTTTTTTTTTACATCAAAGGAGACAGCTCAAGGGCACACAAAAAAGAAAATAATAATAAAAAAAGCCAGTTACTCACTGCTCCCAAAAAAGAATCAAAAGAGGTGGCCGAAAGAAAGGTCAATTTCAGGAGGAGAGGTGTCCTGATACCCTCCTTTTGAAAGAGTTCAAGTCGTAGGCAGGAGGAAATACAGATGAAGGAAGATTGTTCCAGCGTTTACCAGCGTGAGGGATGAAAGAGTGAAGATGCTGGTTAACTCTTGCATGAAGGGTTTGGACAGTATAGGGATGAGCATGAGTAGAAAGTCGTGTGCAGCAGAGCCGTGGGAGGGGGGGAGGCATGCAGTTAGCAAGTTCAGAAGAGCAGTCAGCGTGGGAATATTGATAGAAGATAGAAAGAGAGGCAACATCGTGGTGGAATTTAAGAGGTAGAAGACTATCAGTAGGAGGAGGAGAGCTGATGAGATGAAGAGCCTTAGACTCCACTCTGTCCAGAAGAGCTGTGTGAGTGGAGGCCCCCCACACATGAGATGCATACTCCATACGAGGGCGGACAAGGCCCCTGTATATGGATAGCAGCTGCGCGGGGGAGAAGAACTGGCGGAGATGATATTTGGAAGATTGTGTCGAGTTGATAGATGGAGAAATTAAGTTTTTGAGGCATTGAAGGACACAAGGTTCCTTCTGCCCCAATCGGAAATGATAGCAAGGTCTGAGGTTAAGCGTTCTGCAGCCTCCAGTCTGGAGTTGTGTACTTCCTGTTGAGAGGGTCTTCTATTGAAAGAAGTTGAATAATGCAGAGTGGAGTCGTCGGCGTATGAGTGGACAGGACAGTTTGTTATGGAAAGAAGATCATTGATGAATAACAGGAAGAGAGTGGGTGATAGGACAGAGCCCTGTGGAATGCCATTGTTGATAGGTATAGGGGAAGAGCAGGAAATTGGAGATAAAGGAACAGAGAGAGGGATAGAATCTGAAAGAGGGCAGTTTAGAAAGCAAAGACTGGTGCCAGACTCTATCGAAGGCTTTCGATATGTCTAGTGCAACAGAGAAAGTTTCACCGAAATGGCTAAGAATATGCTATGTGAATAGAGGAACATTCCAAAAGAGAATAACCTACATAGTCTTTTTATCTGAAAGGCACATATCAATATTTTATCTTTCATTGTGTACAGTATAAACTAACCTGAGGTTGTTTGCTTTGTTACAGACAGATGATAAAGGTGTGTTTTCCACCTCCCTGAGTGAAGAGTTTTCCCTTTGTGCTCAGGTAAGCAGTCTGATCCAAGCACTGATTGATTCATTAGCACTGATTTGGTAAAGTAAACACACATTACTGAGGCTAACACCTATAAGTTTAGAGTTATGACCAGTGTGCTCCTCTTCTCATTACTATTTTTATTTATTTTTATATATTTTTTTTTATACATGCTGCCTATAGTGGCGGTATAACCCACTCTTATTTCCCTCTATTTCCCTGCTATTTCTAATGATGGCCTCTTAATGCTTTACTTGTACCTTCTAACAGGTTGTTATAAATTTCATTAGTCCAACTTGCTGTGTGTGGGGACACATGTTACCATTATTCACCACATTTCAACTGTAATATAACACTTAAAATTTCCGTATTATCTGGTCCTGTTCTCACTTTTAACACTTTTAACCCGGTGGCAGCGACGGGCCAAATTTGTGCCATGATATAAACCCCCAAAAATAGATGATACATAAACTGATCACAAATACTTTGATATATATTATGAAATGGTTTGTGTGAGTGATGATTTTTTCTCATTTTTCTCACTTAGAGGGACCATTAAGAAATATGATCCCCGCTGCTACCGGGTTTAGTCTGTTTTGACCAATATCATCACCCCTCCACCACTCTTCCCAATTCTGTCTTTTCTATATACGTTACAATTGCACTGTTGTTGCACTGTGTGTTTGAGGTCATGACTAGACTATGGTGGCTGGTTATGAAGTGTAGGCTAAGAATTATAGGGTGGTGATTTGGCAAAAAATAATGTTTTGAGAAAGTAACATAATCATTGCATTAGTTTGTAATCATTAGAATGTTTAAGCTTTCACAACATATTACTTCTTTAGTATTCTGTGACAGTGATGATCATGATGATTCAACTATCATAAAATTTTACCACACATTCTCCTCTATTTCAGACATTTAGCCTCTCAGAAAGTGACCTGCATGAACTGTGTCTGGGTGGTGTGGACGCTGCCTTCCTCCCTCAGAAGGAGAAAGAGAAACTAAGGCAGGAGGTGCAGAAGGAGCTGGATTCTCTGAAGGGAAAGTTAGTTTCAAGGTAAATTACATGTTGTTATATATCCCAGGGGTGTGGAGTCGGAGTTAAAATTTTAAAGTTGCGACTCCGACTCCGACTCCCATGCACCTCCCCCTCTATTGCATTTTTTTTTTTTTTTTTTTTATTTATTTATTTTTTTTTTTTTTTTTTAGATGCTGCCCGTAGCACCGGTAGACTCTCTTGAGGTCCTTTTTCTTACATGTATTTACGTACAAATTACATGTATAGACAACATCTGCATAGATAACGTAAAAGAAAAAAACTTCACAACTACATTACACGATGAATGATTACGTTAAGGAGTCGGAGGTATTTTTACCCACTCCAACTCCGGACAAAAGTAGCCGACTCCACCGACTCCAACTCCACACCCCTGATATTTCCTGTTGGTTATCTTGGAAATCTACATGGCAAAGTTGTAGAACGGGTAGTAGAAACTCCATATAATGGACATCTAGGGTAAGAATATGTGATACATAAAGGAATTTGATAATCTTAAGGGGCTATTACACTGGGCAAATTTTCTGTGGATATTCAGTCACACCACGATTTCTGCTAGCGTGGTTCTCATTTGTTTCTTGTTATTGCTGCTGATGATGATGGTGAGTAATACCGTCGTCCTTCTGTGAAATCTACCGTAGCTTTGGAAGATTGTGGACACGTCAGAAAACCACAGAAATATGAAAACCATGCCAGTGGAAATCGTGGTTTGACTGAAAATCCACGGAAAATTTGCCCATTGTAATAGCCCCTTTAGATGCTAGATTGCCATGTGGATAGGTATATGGTCACATATAACTGAACTACCTCTGTGAGCCTTCAAATATACTCTTTCTTTAGACTGAAATGAAACTCCTAAATCATTTGTATTCTTATCCTTCCTATGTAAAAAAATTATGCTGTCTTTTAGTATGGCTTTGTTTATTATTAGAAACTGATTGTGTTAATATTACATGTTTGATGCACAAAAACATCTTTAGGCATTCATTCTAATAAGACATTTTTATTTTTATTTATTTTATTGAACATGTTACTATATAAGATATAATTCTATACAAGAAAATAAGAATTGAACAGTATTTTACAAGACTTCTTTGTTAATAGCAACAGCACACTTGTAAAGACTTAGTTGCCAGAGAGGTAAAAATTGCATTGATTGGCAGTGTCTCCATCACCAGGGCACAGCACCTGCAGGGGAGAAGTACTTGTAATTAATCTTTTTCAATGCATCACAGTCAGTAGAAAGCATGTATGCATGAATGTGCACAACACACACACAAAGAGAGAGGGGACCTAATAGCATTGTGCAGAATACAAGAGGGAATGGAGAAATTGGACAGGGAAGACCTAGTGGTACGTGACAGAAGTGTGACAAGAGGCAATGGTAAGAAATTGAAGAAGAGCGACTGTAGGAGAGACATCAAGAAATACATTTTTCCATACAGAAGCATAACAACATGGAACGGACTTGACGAGGAGACTGTGTGTGCAAAAACAATTCATGAATTTAAAGCCAAACTGGATAATAAGCGTTATGGAGACAGGACAGCACGAGCCTAGTACGGCTCTTTTCCTGTATTTCACAACTAGGTAAATACACACACACACACACACACACGCGTGGAGGCTGGAGGGTGAGTCAAGGGAGAAGATAATGTGCTAACACTTATTGATGCTACTAAAGTCTGTTTCATTAGGAAATTACAGGTGGCCACACCCTTCATTTTTCTCAATTTTGATTAGCCTAGTGGTAGTTAACCCCTAAAGGACAGCTGACATTAATTCCCGCTCGGGCGGAGAAATGCGAGAGAGGCGGGGTGTGGGAATTCCTGTCATTCGCTTTCCCACAAAGATTTGTACTTCCCAACATCATATCTCCCCCATGCTTCAACCAAGGGACTTCTAGTTTCTTTCATCAGGTAAATGAAAGATTGGTGGTGTTAAAGCACTATAAACTATTGTGCATTTGTCTGAATCTGCCAAAAAGGGCATTGCTGAAAAACAACTATTTCGCCAAATTTTATCAATGTGGCAAACGCTCTGCGAGCAGAAAATCGCCCTCTAGCCCGTCCTTTAGGGGTTAATCATTATGCTGGAATCTATTAGTTTGATTCAGCCTGTGCCCAAGAAGTGCTCTCTCCAGTGTAATGGTCTTAGTTTTATAATAATATCTGGAGTACTATGATGCTTACCCATGTTTTCTAAGCAACATTGCCATTCTTGGGTCATTTACCTATAACTTTCATTCTATAAAAAAAAATTTTTTTTTTTTTTTTTTTTTTTTACACCTTGTGATGAATTGAAAAACATTTTTTACAGTAAAAATGTTTATACAGAAGGCATGCCTACTATGCAACTGTATGGGCGGCACACAAGCTCGCATAGTAGAGATTCGCGGAGTAGGAATATGTGTTCTTATGGGAAAAACAGTATATGGGTGGCACTGCCCTGACTGACTTATCTTTTATGTACCACTGCCTCCCTCGCCAAGTGCCGCACGGCCACACCCTCACTGCAGGACACCAAAAAGGTGCACATACATATATACACATATACTATATATGACGTAAACTGGAAATGATGCCGTACAAAGTCTTGGAATGACTGGCAACAAAGTACCAAGGATGAGGTTGTGGCGGCAAGGCGGTGGGGCAGGTAAACAAAGAAAAGAGTGAAGTGCGCCATGTGTTTTCCAGTGCCTTTACATATGTTATTGTGCTTACTCTACATTTTAATATGCTTGTTTCTTAATTCCTGTTTTATTTTGTTTGAATGACTGGAGCGTCATCACAGAGTGGTGATGGAGGCAAGGCAGCACCAACAGCACAGTCTGCAAAGAAACTAAAGCATGAGGTATGCCATACACATTCCACAGTGTCCTGGGGCTTCGTGGTGCAGTGGTTAGCATACTCAGCTCACAACCGAGAGAGCCCGGGTTCGATTCCCGGGTGGAGTGGAAATGGGCGCTTTTCCGATACCCTACGCCCCTGTCCCCAGCAGTGAATGTGTACCAGGTATTAATCGGGGGTTGTGTCCCGTCTCCTGGGATCTGTTCCCTTCTCCTATAATTCCTTCCCCTCCTGTCTCTCTCTCCACAGATGTTGCGCCGACTAAACAAAACTTTCCTTCATTGCTTGTTTCTGTTTCCTTCTGTTTTGTTTTGTCTGACTGACTGGAGTATCAGTGTGATGCAGTGGTGGCAGTGAGGCAGCAAAGGTGGCACCATTTGTAAACAAACAAAAGTATGAGGTGAGTCACGAGCATTCTACAATGCCTTTCCACTTGTTTTTGTGTTTATTCTGTATTTTCAAGGCTTACTTCTGTTTTTGTGTCTTGTTTTGTTTGATTGACTGGAGTGATGGTATGAGTGCCGAATATGATAGGTCCTTCATTCCTTGCCTCCACCTCGCGTACTATGGGTTCAACTCACGCACTTTGAGTTTGTGGGTTATACTTTCTGTATTTATATTCCGGTTAACAGTATGCTTATGGCTATTATTTTTATCTAATCGTGGTTCGTGACACCTTAAGTGCTAGAAATGAGGCGCCACGCACAGAAGGGGCTCAACTGTCATATTACAGTTTCAAGTAAATCAGGGTTAAAGTTGGGTAACTGCTTCAAACTTAATTTATGCTTAAAATGCCAATATTAATATATGACTTGAAAGCTTTTGAAGAGTACTTTAATGTTGTTACATTACTTTTATATTATATAGTTCTTTATATTGAAAATTTCACTTTTTTACACACACACACAAATAAGCCAACATTAACAAATAAGTAATACATGAAATAATGTTACAAAATAATAGGTATATAATGTAAATATATTGTGTAAATTTCATGAATTCATTGTGATTTTTTTTTATGAATATTTCAATTTACATTTTTATTTATGACATGAAAAATGTACAGCACTCAGATTTTTTGGTGTGAACATAGAGACCATTACAACTATTTTAAATTTTGCTGACTACTGGTCAACCTGGGTAAGTTATTTTAGCTTTTAACACGGTAACACCGACGGGCTAAATTTGTGCCATGATATTAACCCCCAAAAATAGATGATACATAATCTGATCACAAATGCATTAATATATATTATGAAATGGTTTGTGTGGGTGATGATTTTTTCTCATTTTTCTCGCTAAGAGGGACCATTAAGAAACATGATCCTCGCTGCTACCAGGTTAAGATGATACACCAGCATTTACTATAATTTATAAATTTGGATGTTTTCCATTTCACTCACCTTTCCCAGTGGCCTGCTATATGCGGCCAGCCTCCTTCAACTTGGCAATGAGAGTATCCACATCCTCCACTTTGATGCCAGCCTCCCTAGTGGGTGGGTCTGCCACCTCCACCACATCAAAGTGAGGGGCTGTGTCCACCCCAAGATCAGCAGCCTTCATCTTGGCAATCTTCTTCTTTTTGGCTTTCTGAGGAAGTATAAAGAGAATTTAAACTTCTGGCTATAGGTAAAAGTAAGGTAAAGTTGGGGGCATACACTGTAGCAGCACGTGGCCTCAGTGCTCATCTCTGTAACATTGGCCCTTGAGCCTGTGGTGGGAGGGAGCCCATTACCCCGGGACACAGAGCCAGTGTGACATCCGGGTTACCACAGTTTACCTTCCCCAGCTTTCCCCAGGTACCCATTAATCGACCAGCCCAAGAGGGAGGATGAACAGCTGGGTGAGCTGCACGCCGACTGCCCTGGCCAAGATTCAAACCTGGGCCCGTGGAGTAGAAGCCAGGCATGCTGACCACTAGACCATGGAGGCGTATAGAAATATCAATATAAAGAAAGACGCAACTGAAAACATTCTAAAGTCGCAGCACCTGAGTATGGTGTGCATTATCATGTTCTGGCAACCTACTTAATATATGATAGCCTCCACATAAGAATTAGTTGTCAGTATCGATAGTTTATAGGCAGCAATGATGAAAACTATATTTCCAACACCCTGCTCCCCCGCGGAAACTTCCCTCAAGGGGGTGGCCGCGGCAGAAGTGTCTCCATCTCCCTGTTCTGGCACTCCCTCTCAGCACAATCAATCCTGCTACTTCCAACTCTCTCGCCCCAATGCTCACTCACCCTATTGATCCACTTCACAGGTGGTTTTCCCCTGACACCTCCTCCTCAATCCTTCCCTCACATTCTTCATAAATTCATCCTCCCCCATTCTCATCACATGTCCAAACCATCTCAACGCACCCCGCTTCACTCACCCAACCTCTCCACACTCCACGCCTTTCACTGTCACACCCATGCCAAACCGCTTGTACACGCTTTGATTACTTTCTCCATCGCATCCTGAAACACCACATGCACCTCTTATATAACTCATTTTCACTGCACATAAAGTCAAGCCTTTGTTTATGAGTTTAATTCGTTCTGGAATTTTGCTCGCACACCAAAACACTCGTAAACCAAAACGAATTTTCACATTGAAATCAATGTAAATCCTATTAATGCGTCCCATTATCTAAAAAAAATATTTATATAAAAATCATTTTACATTTTATTTTTTACAGAATTAAAGTAATTTTACCAACAAATAGCATTGATAAATAATATGAAACACAAATCAATATCTTACAGTTGTTACTGAGACTCCCGCAACCGCTAGCTACGCTCAAGGTGTAGGCTTCGCCCTGCGGTTTAGCAGCCGCAATTTCCCTATTCTCGAGGCACCAAAACTACATTCGACCACCAACGTAAGGTTAACCTGAAGTATTGTCTGAGATGGAGGGTGAACGGGAGTCAGTCACGTCCAGAAGGGCATACAAACTGCCGAGGATCGCCCCACCGTTTTCTTCTTTGCAACACCATCCCTTTTACCTATCTTTCTGGGGGACATTACTAAAGCACAAAGAACTCACTCTGTAGTGCTGAAAACATGACACGAGCGCACGGATGCTATTTCTACGGGTTTACAATGCAGACTGAGACTAGAGCCATCATCTGGCGGTCAAGAATTACCCTAGACCAAGCGCTGGTGTCATGCTCGTTGCCCACGTCTGATAGAACTATATGACGCCAGCAGCATCAACGTCATTATGGGGTTAATAGCTTACCATGATGTTGGGCAAGGTGGCATATCTTGGTTCATTGAGGCGGAGATCAGCAGAAACAACCGCTGGCAGCTTAACCTTGATAGTCTCCAGACCACCATCCACCTCCCTCACCACCTGTAGCTCTCCATCAGTCTTCTCTATCTGGAATAATGGGTTTCTAAGGTCACAAATATAGATTCAAAACATCAAAGCCAACTGTTATGATTTCATTATTTACTTATGTTACGTGTGACATTACATTTAACCGCTTGACTGCAGATTTCCAACAGTCAGACCTCACCAAGCTACAGGAATGGAACAAAAAGTGGCTGCTACAATTCAATGAAGAAAAATGTAAAGTCCTGCACCTTGGGAGGGGATATCCAGCACACCAATACCACATGGGAAACACTCTGCTATCCACCACAGAGGCAGAGAAAGACCTGGGAGTGTATGTTACCAGGCTACCAGTGAAGGGATATCCAGCACACCAATACTACATGGGAAACACTCCACTATCCACCACAGAGGCAGAGAAAGACATGGGAGTGTATGTTACCAGGCTACCAGTGAAGGGATATCCAGCACACCAATACTACATGGGAAACACTCCGCTATCCACCACAGAGGCAGAGAAAGACCCGGGAGTGTATGTTACCAGGCTACCAGTGAAGGGATATCCAGCACACCAATACCACATGGGAAACACTCCACTATCCGACACAGAGGCAGAGAAAGACCTGGGAGTGTATGTTACCAGGCTACCAGTGAAGGGATATCCAGTACACCAATACCACATGGGAAACACTCCACCATCCACCACAGAGGCAGAGAAAGACATGGGAGTGTATGTTACCAGGCTACCAGTGAAGGGATATCCAGCACACCAATACCACATGGGAAACACTCCACTATCCGACACAGAGGCAGAGAAAGACCTGGGAGTGTATGTTACCAGGCTACCAGTGAAGGGATATCCAGTACACCAATACCACATGGGAAACACTCCACTATCCGACACAGAGGCAGAGAAAGACCTGGGAGTGTATGTTACCAGGCTACCAGTGAAGGGATATCCAGCACACCAATACCACATGGGAAACACTCCGCTATCCACCACAGAGGCAGAGAAAGACATGGGAGTATATGTTACCGGGCTACCAGTAAAAGCCAAATCCGTGCCAATCGCAGCGGATGGGTTAAAGAAAATGAGATGAACCACAGGAGAAATGAAATGCTTGATGTATGACATACTGAAAATAAGATAAGCATGAATTAGAAACAATATCATCATCACCATCACCAGTTTACCCATTCTTCATAGCCAGGGTTGGTCAAAACACACACACACACACACACACACACACACACACACACCTCGCATTACCCTTGCCACCACCTCCTCCCGCCGCCTGACACACCTCCCCCACCCATTTCACTTGGCATCACAACAAACTTACCCCCATCAGTGTGCCGTGTACTGACCACTACAAATCAACCTGGTAGCAGCGACGGGCCAAATTTGTGGCTTTACCGTGTAGCAGCGACGGGCCAAATTTGTGGCTTTACCGTGTAGCAGTGACGGGCCAACTTTGTGCCATGATATAAACCCCAAAAAATAGATGATACATAAACTGATCACAAATGCTTTGATATATATTATGAAATGGTTTGTGTGAGGGGTGATTTTTTCTCGCTTAGAGGGACCATTAACCCGGTAGCAGTGGTGATCATGTTTCTTAATGGTCCCTCTAAGCGAGAAAAAAGAGAAAAAATCACCTCTCACACAAACCATTTCATAATATATATCGAAGAATTTGTGATCAGTTTATGCATCATCTATTTTGGGGGGTTTATATCATGGCACAAATTTGGCCCGTCGCTGCTACCGGGTTAAGAAACATGATCCCCGCTGCTACTGGGTTAAGTGCAGTGCCAGCAATAGTTTGGTTGATAAACAATGTGCAGCAGTGATAGCCCCGGCAACCCAAACAGCCGGAGTGTGGATTAGCACTTCGCCACTATCCTCTCTGCCCCCATCCCCTTATGTCTCCATTTTCAGCATTCCCCTACCCTCCCAAACCATCTCCCTTTCTCCCTTTTTTTTTGTTAGTACAGCTTGAGAATCCTTTATCCGAAATTCCAAAATCCGTAAGTTTTTTTAATGCTGACATGACTCGTCACAAATGGAAAAAGTAAAGTTTTGTTTAGTCGGTGCAACATCCGTGGTCATATGCCGGAGAGAGACAGGAGGGGAAGGAATAATAGGAGAAGGGAACACATCCCAGGTGACGGGACACAACCCTCGATTAATACCTGGTACCCATTCACTGCTGGGTGGACAGGGGTGTAGGGTATCAGAAAAGCTGCCCAAATTTTTCCACTCTGCCCAGGAATTGAACCCGGGCTCTCTCGGTTGTGAGCCAAGTGTGCTAACCACTGCACCACGAAGCCACATACAGCTGTTGTGTACTACTCAGGGTTGCCAGGTCCGCGGTTTACCCGCCCAATTGGGTGGGTAAACCTACTGCTGCGTCGACACCTTGGGCATAAAAACATCTGCCCGCCACCACCCCGGGTTTTGGGCGGCTTTTGGGATGGGATTGGGCAAGAACACAGTGCACGACCTGGACACTCTGGTGCTGCTATACGTTAGTATCAGTCGTCACAGTAACACCTTTGCTCATTACTCACTGTGATTACCACATGTTGTGTGCTCTGTGGTGTAAAGATATTGTTGAAAATGTCAAAAGGGCCTGCATATTCCAAAATCCGAAAAAAATCCAACATCCACAACACTTTCAATCCATGGGATTTCGGATAAGGGATTCTCAATCTGTAAAGCCTTGTATTAGTTTTTAGATTCAGTATCTGTAAGTTTTCAGCCTAATGGCTGCAAAATCATAATAAACCTTTTATAATTATTATTATTATTACACACACACACACACACACACACACACACACACTGTTTGCAGACGATGCACCTGTTTGCAGACGATGCAAAACTGCTAAGACATATAAGAAACAGTAAAGACTGCGAAATTCTGTAAGAAGACTTAAACAAGATTTGGAAATGGAGTATGGAATGGGAGATGAAATTCAATGTGAAGAAATGTCATGTTATGGAAATGGGAAAAGTGAAGGAAGACCAAAATGGACATATAAAATGGGAGATGGTGAAATATTAAAGAAAGTACATGGAGAGAGATCTGGGAGTAATAATGCAAGATAATAAACAGCCAGAGAGTCATGTTAATCGGATATTCAGTGATGTGTATAACATGGTGAGAAATATAGGAATAGCATTCCATTACATGGATAAGGATATGATGAAAAAATTAATTACCACTATGATCAGACCAAAATTGGAATATGCGGAGGCAGTGTGGTCTCCCCATAAGAAGAAACACATAAAGAAACAAGAAAGAATACAAAGGATGGCAACAAAAATGGTTCCAGATTGACATGCGAGGAAAGACTAAAGGAAATGGACTTACCAACACTAGAATAAAGAAGAGAAAGGGGAGACCTAATACAAATCTATAAATTATTGAGCAAAATGGAAGTAGATAACAAGGGGTTACTACTAAAAGAAGGAATTACCACCAGGAATACAAGAAGACATAGTAAAAAATTGAGGAAAGGAGGATGCTTGAGAGACATAAAGAAATATAGTTTCCCACAAAGAAATATAGAGGTTTGGAACAGACTAAGTAAGGATATAGTATCGGCAAAGAGTGTGCAAAGTTTTAAAGAAAAGTTGGACAAATACAGATACGGAGACAGGTAAAGTTGGAAAGTTTCGTTTAGTCGGCGCAACATCTGTGGTCATATACTGGAGAGAGACAGAAGGGGGAAGGAATTATAGGAGAAGGGAACAGATCCCAGGAAACGGGACACAACTCCCGATTAATACCTGGTACCCATTCACTGCTGAGTGGACAGGGGCGTAGGGTATCGGAAAAGCCGCCCAAATTTTTCCACTCCGCCCGGGAATCGAATCCGGGCTCTCTTGGTTGTGAGCCGAGTGTGCTAACCACTGTACAGAGACAGGACCACACATGCGTAACCCCAGGTCCTGTAAAACTACAACTACGTAAATACACACCTTGGAGGCAAAGGTTGCTTGGGGCCAATCCAGGAGGGCAGCTGTCATCTGGGCTGTGGCATTGGCGTCATCATCAATGGCCTGCTTACCAAGTATCACCAGGTCTGCCTTCTCCTGCTCCACCAGCTTGGCCATGATCTTGGCCACATGTAATGGCTCCAGTTTTTCCACCTCCTTGGCTGGGACCTCCACATGGATTCCCCTGTCAGCACCCATGGCCAAAGCTGTGCGAATGGTCTCCTAAGGGTGAGAGGGAGAGGAAAAGATAGAAAAGAGGGTCAAGTGTACTCATGCCCAGCCTCATATTTTTCATACGATCATTTTTTTTGTGTCGGTGATATTCAACTCCAACCTGTGATTTTTGTATCTGAATTTCTTTATGATGTTGCCCATCCACTGACTTGAATGTTTTTTCCTGAAAATGATTATCAATGCTATCATTATTACTATTACTAGCTACTACCAATAGTAAAAATAGTCTTACCTGAGCTTGGGTTGGGCCACAAGACACCACCACCACCTCTTGTGCTATCTTCTTTTCCTTTAGGCGCACCGCCTCCTCCACAGCTATCTCGTCAAAGGGGTTCATTGAGTGCTTCACCCCATCTGTCACCACCCCCAGCTTGTCTGGCCTCACTCGGATCTGTGGTAGGTTCGGTGGAGGTGTGAGGTGGGTATATCATCAGACAGCTCATAGACAAGGAGGAAATTGATAATATAAGTTTAGAAACAGAAAGAAAAAAAAAGTTGGAAAGTTTCATTTAGTCGGCGCAACATCTGTGGTCATATGCCGGAGAGAGACAAAAGAGGAAGGAATTATAGAAGGGAACAGATCCCAGGAGACGGGACACAACCCCCGATTAATACCTGGTACCCACTCACTGCTGGGTAGACAGGGGCATAGGGTATTGGAAAAGCCACCCAAATTTTTCCACTCCGCCCGGGAATCGAACTCAGGCTCTCTCGGTTGTGAGCCGAGTGTGCTAACCACTGCACCACGAAGCCCCAACAGGAAGAGAAACCTAGGCCCATGGAGGTAGGATAGAAGGGGATGCCTTCAGACAGAAAAGTGAGGCCCGCTAAGTCAACTGGCAGCCGTGTTGGTATTGCTAGAGAGCATGTGACCGCACCCTGTCCTGACCGTACTGCCCTTTGATGACCCCACACTGTGCTCTCTGCTTTATGCCCTCACAGCAGCATTCATTCATTCATGCATCATACCAGCTTCCTGCTGGATTAACCTGTTTACTTGTGTGACATTTCTCCCACTGGATTAACCTGTTTACTTGTGTGATATTTCTCCCACTGGATTAACCTGTTTACTTGTGTGCAATTCCTGCATAAAAATGCCAGTCTCCTGTGCTGCATATGTTTGAACAGCAAGATTCATCAAAGCACAACATCAAGCAGCAGCCAGTGAACAGTTACGTTTATATCCCCATTGCTTCCCATCTCTCAAAGTGCTTCAACAAAATTGTTCTATATTTTGCTGGTTCATCATGAACAGCCTTAGCAAATCTTTGCATTGCAAGGCCTGTATTGATGATGCTTGCCAGATGCAAATGAGAGCCCGATCTACTCTCATCAATCTCATAAGCAAAGGAAGATTAATATATCCTACAGATGATGTAATTGACATGTTACTTGTGAAAAATTTTAATGAAATTATATTCTATAAAAAAGCACTACATTTTACACTGAAAAGAGTGAGTTTCCATGAAGTGATAAGTGCAATGTTACTGACTTACATAATTACCTGAATCTACCTGAACCTGAGAGAGAGAGAGAGAGAGAGAGAGAGAGAGAGAGAGAGAGAGAGAGAGAGAGAGAGGTATAAGCATAAACTCACAAAATTTCCTCAAGCACTTTTGTAACTTTTCCAGATATAATAACTATTTCCATGTGAAAAACCATCATACCCACAAATGATGTATGTCTCTGAAATAGACACTCGTGCTAGTAAATAATAGCCAAAACCACTTATATAAACAGGTACAATTTTATGAAGGTACTATACAGGTGTGCCTCGCTGACACGAACAGGCAGACTTAATAGTAGTTATTGGTAATTGTGGAGATTCACTATGCGCCTCCAAAATACGATATTATGCCTCCATATTATACTTGAGGGACGAAATACATGTCGCGCGTAGTGAATCTCCACAATTACCTGTTTATTCCCCATCTCAGCAATCTTATCACTAGGGTACAAGAGATGCTGCTCCTTCACATTAGCACATAAGGTTAACTCTAACCACCTAAATCCCGCCATACCCAGGCACTCACCTTCACGGCATAGTCGATGACTCTCTTGACGCCCACCAGCACCCGGAGCGACATCGTGAAGGCGGTGGAGTAGAGATATGGAGAGACACCGGAGACCTGCTGCCTATCTTCAGCAGCCTACGCCAGCCTTCTCGTCCCCGGTAGGGGTGGGCAGGTACCGGTACCAGTACCGATACTAACGGTACCAGCTTAATGGTACGGTACCGGTACCAGATTGCTCGGCACTGATACCAGATTGCTCGGATTTATTTATTAGATTTATTGGATAATTCTTTATGTCCGATTCTTTCTTTTTTTTAGGTTGCTAATATATATTGTTATTGTTATTAGACTGTGATCAAGTACATCCATAACAACTATACATGCTATTTTTTATCGAAAAAATAAAGATCACTTCATTCAGAGAGAGATGTTGTTGTTGTTGATTTGTCCTCCTAGGGGAGGGCATGGGCTGGTGGGCCCGTCAGAGGATGTCGTCAGTTTTCAGCTTATCGAGGAGGTGGGAATTTTGCCACCACCTCTGCCAGGGTGGAGTCTTGGGTGAGGCTCACTCGCATTGCTGCTGTCTGGGGAGTCGTGCCGTCAGGTGGAGCCAGTACGTGCAGGGTGGCTCCAACTCACTCACTACCTTATTGCTGTCGCACATATTTTTGATGTGTTGTAATGTTCTGAACTTTCATTGCTTTCGGCATTTATTTACTTAAGTCAGACTCGCCGCTCACACACAGATGGGGCGTGAGGTGAGCGGCGAGTCTGACTTGAGTAAATAAATGCCGAAGCGAATGAACGCCGTCACGGCGCGGCTTATGTTCGGAGGCGATTTTGACCCTATGCATATTTTTACCTCGGGACGTACCACACACCATCAGAAGCAGAAAAGCATGCAGATTCAGGATCTGGGCTTATAAAAGTGATGCGACGAAAACCAGCTGAGTACTAAGGAGTTGAAGGGAAATAAGTGCAAGAACATGTTTACTCCATCCTTCACTTAACTCTGATTTTCGTATGTGTACTTTTACATTATTGTTACAAATTTATGCTAGTGTGATGCATAATTTTCTCAAGAAGATGATGGTGGTCTTAGGTTTTCGTAAAAATGAATGTTGGGGTCAGGAAACAGGGTGGGAGTGAGGTGTGTGAAGTCGTCGGTTTGGGCAGACACCAAGGATGGGGCGGGGCCGAGCGTGAAGGCTATAGGAGTTGCCAGCGAGTGATTTCCTCCCGCCTGTATGACTATACCTTCTCTATACTTGCCTTGGGCAAACCCGAGTCTGAGGCGGCGGATGGAGGCGAGGATGGTGTAGAGAGAGAGAGAGATAGTGTGTGTGTGTGTGTGACACACACACACACTCTCTCTCTCTCTTGAATGAAGTGAATATTTTTTTCGAAAAAAAAATAGCATGTATACGTAGTTATTATATGGATGTACTCATAGTCTAATAACAGTTTATACCTCACAGGGAAGTCAGGTCAACAGGTAATTACCCGCGATGGATGACAGACAGGCTAAAAACTGAAATAGGAAGGAAAAGAGGACTATATATGTTAGAATTAAAAGGGGGGAAACTCACCTAAGGGATAGTTACAACGATTTAACTAGAGCAGTAAAGAAATGCACACGTATGGCAAAACGTAATTATGAGATTAGAATTGCCAGGGAAGCAAAGACCAATCCAAAGGGCTTCTTTCAGCTTTATAAGACCAAGGTTAGGGATAAGATAGGGCCGCTTAAGTCAGGAGAAACACTGATTGATAGTGATGAGGAAATGAGCGAGGCATTAAATAGATATTTCTTAACTGTATTTACCAAAGAAAGATTAGATGATATACCTCAGGGAGAACAGATCTACAGGGGAGAAGAGGTAGAAGAATTAACCGGCATCAACATAAGTAGGGAGCTCGTGATTAGATATAGATAGATAGACTTAGTCACTAAGGCGCCAGGGCCAGATTAACTTTTCCCCAGGGTAATAAAGGAATGCGAAACTGAAATAAGTGGGCAGTTAACAGAAGTATTTAGGAAGTCACTAGACACAGGGGTGGTGCCTGCTTCATGGAGGCAGGCACACGTTATTCCAATATTTAAGAAGGGAGACAAATCTTCTATGGAGAACTATAGGCCGCTTAGTTTGACGTCTGCAGTTATAGGTAAAATGATTGAGTCAATAATGGCTGATAGTATTAGGGACCATATAGACAGACATAATTTAATTCACGACTCACAGCATGGATTTACTAAAGGAAAGTCGTGCCTCACTAATCTTATATCCTTTTACAATAGAGTATACGAGGCAGCTGACAATGATGAGAGCTATGATGTGGTTTATCTTGATTTTAGTAAGGCCTTCGATAAGGTACCTCACCAGAGACTGTTAAGTAAAGTCAGGGCTCATGGGATAAGAGGGAAGGTATTTGATTGGATCAAGGCGTGGATTAGCGACAGGAAACAGAGGGTTACCATTAATGGTAAAAATCCGAATGGGGTAATGTTACCAGTGGGGTTCCTCAAGGTTCAGTTTTAGGCCCGCTTCTGTTCATTATCTCCATCAATGACATAGGTAAATTTGCAGATGACACCAAAATAGGACGCACTATTAGGACATGGGAGGATGCTAGAGCACTGCAGAAGGATCTCAACAAACTGTCAGCTTGGTCAGAGAAATGGCAGATGAATTTTAACATCACCAAGTGAAGTGTACTTAGTGTAGGAACACGCAACCCATTACACGGGTATAGTTTAGACTCCACAGCGATAGGCAGGTCTGAGTGTGAAAGGGATTTGGGAGTGTTAGTGAACTCTGACCTAAAACTAAAGAAGCAATGTATTAGTGCAAGGAATAGGGCTAACAGGGTATTAGGCTTTATTAACAGGATGATAACCAACAGGAGTGCAGAAGTCATCCTCAGACTCTATTTAGCATTAGTTAGGCCACATTTAGATTATGCTGTCCAGTTTTGGTGCCCACACTACAGAATGAACATCAACTTGCTAGAATCAGTTCAGAGGAGGATGACCAAGATGATTCAGGGACTGAGGAACCTCCCATATCAAAATACGCTGAAACATCTAAACTTACATTCACTAGAGAGATGAAGAGTGCGGGGAGATCTGATAGAAGTATTCAAATGGGTCAAGGGTTACAACAAAGGCGATATAAGTAAAGTACTGAAAATTAGCCAGCAGGATAGAACTCGCAGTAATGGATTTAAATTAGAAAAGTATAGATTTAGGAGAGATATAGGCAAGCATTGGTTTAGTAATAGGGTGGTGGGGGAATGGAATAGACTAAGCAATCACATAGTTAGTGCAGGGACGATAGCTTGTTTTAAGAGTAGACTGGATAGCTACATGGACGAGGACGACAGGTGGCAGTGAGGTGTGGGTGCAGTAAGGTGACGGGGTACTGGATGCGTGCCTAGTACCGCCGGTATAACGAGGATCAAGCCTCTACCTGTAACTACACCTCACCCATCGAGAGTAGTGGGGGGGATTCTGGAGCTGCCCTGTGTAGGCCACCCGGCCTCTTGCAGTTTCCCTATGTTCTTATGTTCTTATGAAAGGGGAACCATGGACCTAGGGGAGTGAGGTGTGCTAGGGGGGAGAAAGGTGGAGGGGTGACAGAGAGCGGTGTAGATAGAGAGGGCTCGAGTGATGAATGGTGTGTGAGCGCGGAAGGCCTGAGGCTGGAACCTCTCTCCTTCCTTCCCTCTCCTCTTAGCAGCTCACCACGCCTTGAAACACGTACCAAGGAGGACGAGTCAGCCACAGTGGTGTTGATGAAGACCAACATGACGTTTATACAATTAGGCGTCATGTTGTATACGTGTACCTCTTCATCCCTACACACTGCCAGACTCCCGTGGTTCAATGTTAATTATCTTTCAACATTGTATAGATGAACCCCATTATATGTGCGGAAGAAGGGGGTATTTTCCAAGGCAAGGGATCGCGGCATGCAGAGCGGTTGGACACTTTATGGCTCTCCTCCATTCTACTCTGTCTTCTGCCCGATGCTCATCCAATCCCGTCAGTGCCAAGTCTTCCTGTGTACACCTTCTCCACGTTTTCCTAGGTCTATCAACTGGTCTCCTTCCTTCTACCTCCATTCTACTCTGTCTTCTGCCCGATGCTCATCCAATCCCATCAGTGCCAAGTCTTCCTGTATACACCTCCACGTTCTCCTAGGTCTACCAACTGGTCTCCTTCCTTCTACCTCCATATTCTGCTCTGTCTTCTGCCTGATGCTCATCCAATCCCATCAGTGTCAAGTCTTCCTGTATACACCTCAACGTTCTCCTTGGTCTACCAACTGGTCTCCTTCCTTCTACCTCCATATTCTGCTCTGTCTTCTGCCTGATGCTCATCCAATCCCATCAGTGTCAAGTCTTCCTGTATACACCTTCTCCACGTTCTCCTAGGTCTACCAACTGGTCTCCTTCCTTCTACCTCCATATTCTGCTCTGTCTTCTGCCTGATGCTCATCCAATCCCATCAGTGTCAAGTCTTCCTGTATACACCTTCTCCACATTCTCCTAGGTCTACCAACTGGTCTCCTTCTTTATACCTCCACTCTCTCCAAAACTCCCAGCACTGTGTCCTTCCCTGCTCTCTTCACGTGTCCAAACCATCGGAGTCTTTCCCTTCTGAGAACTGTTTCCAGGTCCTTTACTTCACATCTGTTAGCTACATCTGCACTGGACGCCCTGTCTTGCCACCTGATCCCCGCCATTTATGTAGAGAGAGAGAGAGAGAGAGAGAGAGAGAGAGAGAGAGAGAGAGAGAGAGAGAGAGAGAGAGAGAGAGAGAGAGAGAGAGAGAGAGAGAGAGAGAGAGAGAGAGAGAGAGAGAGAGAGAGAGTAGAAAGAGAAAAAATAAAAGAAAGAAAAGGGAAGAAAAAAATAAAATAGAAAAGTAAAAGCATTAAGAAAAAGAAGTGAAAGAAAACAAAACTTTGAAATGAAAAAAATGAAAAGATAAAAATCCTGAAAATGAAGGAAAAGAATGAAGGAAAAAGAAAAGAAATAGAAGGAAAAAATAAAAAATAAAATGCAGGAAAAGAGGAAAAAGAAACCAGAAAAGGAAGAAAAAACACCAAGCCTTTCTCAAGTTGAAGAATTTATTACAAAGACTAAATAACTGTTTGTGTGTGTACATATGTACGTACATCTGTATGTCTGTTTACACATAATAATAATAATAGGTGCTGGACACACACACACACATGCATAACACATCGAGCAGCACCTCATGGGAAGTGTATTTTCATGTGGTGAGCAATATCCGCCTTGGTCTTGAAAAGTTTCTTACAAACATCACACTTGAACTCTCTCAGGCCAGAGTGTCTGAAGATGTGTATGTTCAACACAGATATAGAAATGAACCTCCTGCCACACTCTTGGCATTCATGAGGTCTTTCACCAGTGTGTATAAGGGTGTGTGTGTTGAGGGCATTCTTATGGATGAACTTTTTGCCACACTCTTGGCACTCATGAGGTCTTTCACCAGTGTGTGTAAGGGTGTGTCTGTTGAGGGCACTCTTATCACTGAACTTTTTGCCACACTCTTGGCATTCATGAGGTCTTTCACCAGTATGTGTAAGGGTGTGTCTGTTGAGGTGACTATTCCTACTGAACTTTTTGCCACACTCACGGCATTCATGAGGTCTTTCACCAGTGTGTGTAAGGGCGTGTGTGTTAAGGGTACTCTTATCACTGAACTTTTTGCCACACTCTTGGCATTCATGAGGCCTCTCACCAGTGTGTGTAAGGGTGTGTGTGTTGAGGGTACTCTTCCAACTGAACTTTTTGCCACACTCTTGGCATTCATGAGGCCTTTCACCAGTGTGTGCAAGGGTGTGTGTGTTGAGGGCACTCTTCCTACTGAACTTTTTGCCACACTCTTGGCATTCATGAGGTCTTTCACCAGTGTGTGTAAGGGTGTGTGTGTTGAGGGCACTCTTCCAACTGAACTTTTTGCCACACTCATGGCATTCATGAGGTCTTTCTTCAGAGTGTGTGGGTGTGCTTGGTGAGGTCAGCCTTCCCAGGGAGTCTTTTCCCACACTCTTGGCACTCATGGTTTCCTTCAGCAGTGTGTGCAAGGCTGTGTCTGGTGGACCTGTTCTGTCTCACTCAAATTTTCCCTTTCCTTTATGGCTGGTGGTGCCAGCAGCAAGGTGGTGGTGGTGGCTCTCCTGGTCACCCCTGACCCTCACAGCAGAGACAGTCTGCTCCTGCTGGCCCCGGGCACTCCGGCTGCTGCCCGGCCTAGCATCCTCCACTGGAACAGAGGCCAGCGGCAGCCAGGATGCAGGGAGCGCTGAGCACAGCACCGCCTCAGACCCTCACTTCTGCATAGCACCGGCGGGGCTGTGGGGACAAAGATCACATCCTCATAGAAACAGTATTCAAAATAAAAAGCAGCGGCAAATTCCTAAAATGTAAGACAAAGCACATATATATCAGTTACCTACTGCTGTCAGCCACAATACTGTGAAAACTGCACCAAATAAACTGAGGTAAAACAGACCCAGAGTAATGGGTAAATGTTCAAAGAGTTGCCCATCTCAAAATTTGATACACTGGCTATTTATTTATTTTTCATTTGGAGATAGTTTTTTTCTAAAAAGCGACTTATTGCAATTTCATCATCCACCGCCACAGCCGCAAAATAGCTCGCAGAGGGTTTAGGGTGGGGGAACATTTAAACTATCCCAACCGAACTTTACAACCTAACAGCTAACGGAGGGGCTTCGCCCCCCTCGACCCCCCTTCTAACCAGTATAGGTGACTTATTTCTGCGAGGAGGTATTTCTCGCAACACCGGCTGCCCGTCGCCAGAGCAGTCAAATATGGCGCGCGTAAACAGTGGTACGTAGCCATAATTATTTCGTAAAACTAGAGAAGTACAACAGTAGTAGTAGAACACCGTAGAATTAATCTAACCTTACCAGGTGAGTGTGGGCCAAATTACTGAGAGTCGTACGCTATCCCTCTAACGCCCTGGGCCCACAAAAACGCAGCCCACAAAAAAAAAAACTAACTTTTAAAAAATTGGTAGCAGCATTTCTATCAATTTGCGATGCATATATATGGGGTTCAAAATGCATGGAATAATGAGATCTAACCCATGGTTAGGGTGAGAAGTACTGCAGTGAGATGGGCAACTCTCTGAACATATATTGAGTAATGAGCTATCTGCCCTCGACACCTTGGAGGCACCGCGCAGCAGGCAGCTGAAGGGCACCTTGTAAAGACCTTCAGGGAAAGGGAAACTGCAAACCAAGAAGGGGCAGAACCACACGAGCGAACAGACACCAAGGAGAGAACACAACTGCAAGGGTACCCAAGGGGTGGACGGCTGTCTGGGCGGGACAAGTGCATGGGTGGGTGAGGCCGCGCCCGCGTGTCGGGATACATGGATACATGAAATGAACATGAGCCAAACACCTCGTACTGACCCCCTGAACACGCCCAGTCACTGCTCCTCCCCAGCGGTGAGAGCTTTCTTCTTCTTTTGACCTGTAACGCTTTGTATCGCTTCCTATATATATATATATATATATATATCCTCCTCCTCTCGTTCCTCCCTTCGTCTTATTCACTTACTCACACTTTCCTTTCCAGTATTACGTCACTTCTTCTTCTTGGGTGTTTTATGGGGCTAGTTAGGCTGTGGGGCCACAGCCTCTAGAGCCCCATCAGTGGTAGTTGTTATCAGGTGTTGTTTTTCGTGTTGGCCGTCCTGTTACCAGGGTGGGTGGGAGTAGTCCCGACATAGGCAGCCCTGTGTACAAGACTGCTGGGCGCCATTTTTGGCCCTTTGAGCACCGCGCCAACTTTGAAATGAGGTAATAAAAACATAATTTTACCTATTTTGGAAGTGGATTCGGCTGCTTTTTAATGTAACAGTGCCTTGCTGACTGACTAGCCTTCGGCTGTAGCAATATGCCACAGAGGGGATACAAAGTGTATTAATTAACTGCACAGCCGCTGAGAAGACAGAGGTCAGTCGTCTTGGGAGGAAACTCGGTTATGACAGCAAGACGCACACACTGCCATTGTGTGTGTCTTGCTGTCATAACCGCCCTCCCTTTGCACTGTCTATGGAAATCATTGTGAGAGAAACACAGCTACAAGGGCGAAACTATCGTTCACCTCAGGTCCAGCCATTGAAGCTGATGAAGGAAGCTGTGGCCCTTATGGCCAAAATTATTCGGTCTGATCTCTCCCACAGGGCTCTAGCTGTTATTACAGACTCACAATGGATATTTCAGTCTCATCAAGGCCACAGTCTAATAGACTGGATGTGTTACAAGAGTTTAGATGAACAGAAGCTAGCTTTTGGTGAGCCATACCTGTCTTGGTAAAACTCTAAATCACACCCAACTCACTCTAAAAAGTTAAAACTCACTATTTTCTATATATTGTATTTGCTAATCATCACTCTGGTAACCATTTCCATTATTATTACTAATTTCTGAGATTTTAAAATGCGGGGAAATATTACTATTTCAGCGGCGATAGGTTAGGTTACTATTTGCTCATGTGAAGGGTCTTCAGCTAGAAGCTCCTCTAGGTTGGGTTATAAGTCCATCTTTATTAATAGCCTAATTTATATGGTTGTACAGTCTTCATTTTCATTGGTACCAATGTCATTATATTATGTTGACATTTTCCTACAATATTCTCTAAACCTATTTTGACCCTCAAGCAAAATTAAACACGTTTACATGGCCTTAGTATTTTACTGTATTATTTTTAAATCAACAATAAGTGTTTCAATTAAATTTAATTAAATTAAATGTTATTGAACTCATTGATAACTTATCTTCACAATACCTTGGAATCGCACAAAATGTATTGCAGCAACTACATCCTAGTGTGTGTGTGTGTGTGTGTGTGTGTGTGTGTGTGTGTGTGTGTGTGTGTGTGTGTTGAAAGATAGCAGCCCGGCGAGTAGTGGAATCAGTGACCCCTCACGGCCTCACCCCCAGATAATTAGTTTACACTAATTTTCTCTCCATATGCTGAAGTTTACTGCAAGCAGGTAACGGTGTCGTGCCGTTCATGGGTACTCTTTTTAATTAATTATGTAGGTTCATTATACCTCAAAGTAGAATAAATTGTTGATCATTTAAACCACAGAGAAAAATTAGTAGTTTATTCACCCAGTCTTATGAGGCATCATTATCGCACACAGGATCATCACCTGCCCAAGTTACTTGAGGTACATAAGAACATAAGAACACAGGGAAACTGCAAGAGGCCGGGTGGCCTACACAGGGCAGCTCCAGAATGCCCCCCACTACTCACGGTGGGTGAGGTGTAGTTCCTTAGTTCACCTGATGGTGAACTAAGGGTCATAGGACAGGGTCCACTTATTAGACGTTAGCTTACGTATCTTACATCACTAATTACATTTGTAAATACCAAGAATACAGGTTAACATCAACACCTTAAACTAACATGCACGCATGGCAATAAGTAGCACCAACATAACTGTTTCCACCCACACGGGGAAACACAGACTCCACCATTCCACACCTTAATTAAGTCCTAACTAAAACTAGTGAGTGTTTGCGCTTATCCATTGTTACCCCTGAGAACGATACACATACCACCCTTTTGGCCTTCTTCCTTCCTCTCTTCACACACCCTGCCACAGGCAATCCCCCACAACGCAGCTTCAAAAGTGTTTACTGCTGCATGTTGGCCTTGGTCTGGGCGACGCCCAGCTTCCCATCTGTCAGGCTTGCCTTTGGCGCACCTGAAAGGGGCGATGTCGCTCGTGAGAATCCAGTCTCAGTTATAGTATTATAGCCAAAGTCAGCGCCCTGCCCTCACTAGAGTCAGCGCCCTGCCCTCACTCCGAGAGGTCAAACCGCACGCGCTCCCACTTCCGTGACCTCTCTCGCTTGCGATTCCACCCTCGTGTGCTGTACTGCACTGTACTTTAGATCTTGCTGTGCTGTGTCGTGTGCTATTTCGCGTTGTGCTGCGTACTGCTTATTGTCAATCGAGTTAGCTGCCTGCAGAGGTGTGCTGTTTGCTGTGCGACCACGTGCTTCGCTGGACAGGATTAAGTGTTGCCCTTATTTTTACTACCTCTCTCTGCCTGTATCTACCCTCTCGCCGTAGCGCCCTGTAAAACATATATACACATATACACAAAACACAGTGTTACACTCTTTCCGCCACATTCTTTATATATTTTCAGATTCCACTACTACGCCACTCCCTCACAGGTGTGCAGAGTTACCTGACCTGACTTGACCAGAGTATTCCCCCGAGACACACTAATCCTCTTAATTACTTCCTCACCTGCGTCTCTCTCCCTCTCGTCCCTCGCGTTTCGCTCCTCCTCTTCTCTCGCCCCCCCCTCTCCATTGCCCCCCCCCCCCTCTCTCTCTCTCTCTCATAACTACCCCCCACCTGCCCCTCTCTATCTCTCCTTCCTCACTCCCTATCTCGTTCCCACCCTCTCTCTCTCCCTCCCTTTCCTTCGCCCTCTTCCTCCCTCCATCCCCATCTCCCTCCTACGCCTTCCCATCTCTCTCTCTCTCTCTCTCTCTCTCTCTCTCTCTCTCTCTCTCTCTCTCTCTCTCACACACACACACACACACACACACACACACACACACACACACACACACACACACACACACACACACACACACACACACACACACACACACACACACACACACACACACACACACACACACACACACACACACACACACACACACACACACACACACACACACACACACACACACACACACACACACACACACATTTCTTCTCGCTTATTCACGCGCGCGTCCCTCTGCCCTACGAAAAAGAAAAAGCAAAGCAAATATATAGATAAACACTACTCACTTGCTCTCTCCTCCTTACCAAGATGGCGCTAAAGAAATGCTCGACTTGCACAGGAAACTTCTCAGGTCATTTCTTCTCAGGACGATCGACCGTCTGCAAGATCTGCCTGTTAACACAGATGGAAACGAGACTCCTTCAACAGGACGAAAGGCTGACAGCTGGCGAGAAGAAGATCACCGAACTAACAAGTACTGTTGATACCTAGCTTGCAGGAGTTTATCCAGGCCAACATCGTCGCCCCTGGTGCAAGTGACGCCTCATCACCCTCCGCACCTGCACTCGATGCCCAGCCACCTTCCGAAGAAGACACGTCACAGGGGACCGGTAGAGCTGACGCTGAATGCTTCACCCCCGTGAGAGGAGGAGCCAGATCCGCCCCTAGAGCCATTTATCCTACTCATTGCTACAAAAGATTTGCTATACTGGAGGAGGAGGACGAGGAACAGAGCACCTTCTTGGTCGGTGACTCTATGATTCGCCATCAGGTGGTTGAATTCTGTGGCAGAGTCCCCCGTCGTAGGCGTAACTACTGTTATCCTGGAGCTGGTGTTGACGACATCACAGCTGCCCTGGACGAGATCTCCGCTGTGGCCTCTAATGACTCACTCTTTGTTCTCCACACCGGTACAAACGACGTCACCACGACCCGGTCTGAGGAACTGCTGGATAAGTACCGTAGGCTCATCCAGCAGTATAAGTCTAAATCCCCTAATATTTTGATTTCAGGAATTCTACCACGGACGTGGGATGAGGGCGACTTCTACAGTAAGGCCTTCAGCCTCAACAACCGCCTACAGACTCTCTGCGGAGAGCTTGACGTCGAGTTCTTTAACGCCTGGAACCATTTCTACGGCCAGAGTAAACTTTTCCATAGGGACGGCATACACCTGTCCCCCATCGGGGCAGCCAGATTCGGAAGGCTCCTCAACGACGCCGTACGTAACGCCCGAACAACAAAAAACGACTCTCAGCCACGTCCTTCCATTCCGCCCGTGTAAATAGACACCATACACCACAACAAACTCGTAACACTGAACCCTCCAGTACCACCACCTCTATTACCAAGCCTCAAGATAACCTAAGAGTCCTTAGTTTCAATGCGCGTAGCCTAAGAAACAAGTTTGATGAACTGCGATGTCTTGCTCTGACAGAAAACTTTGACATAATTGCTATAACCGAAACATTTATCGACACCACAAATATTGATTTAAGTTCCGAATACAACATAGATGGCTACAGATTCTTCAACAATGATCGTGTAAACCGTAGAGGCGGTGGTGTCGCCCTTTTTGTCAAAAGCTACTTGCAACCTACTGACAAAACACCAAGAAACAGTAACGTTGAACATTTGTGCGTGCGAGTAAACATTGCAAAAGTCAATTTAAATATATCTGTCACTTACAGGCCTCCGGGGCAATCACTTGATGGCGATCTTGAAATGTACAGCGTCTTAAGGCAGTCACTTAATAACAGCGACTCACTGATACTAGGAGACTTTAACCTCCCCCATATCGACTGGGCGACACTGTCGGGTACAGAAGGTGAGTCCCATAGAATGATCGAATTTCTAGAGGAAAATTATCTAAGCCAAATGGTTTCTGAACCAACTCGACAAAATAACATACTTGACCTTGTTATAGCGACCCAAGATAACCTAGTCAGTAATGTCACGGTAGGAGAACACCTCGGTTCCTGCGATCATAAACTAGTGCGCGTTGACATTAGAGCTCAAACATCGGTGACTGAAAATAAAGCAAAGGTGCCCAATTTCAAAAGAGCCAACTTCGTAGAAATCCGACGAAAACTAATAGATATGCAACTATCAGATGACGGCAATGTAGAGGACGCCTGGCTAAACTTTAAAAATCACTTACTCACTCAGCAGGACACATTTGTCCCCTTGTGCGAGAAGCGAATTAACACTAATAAAAGTCCACCTTGGTTTAATAGCGAAATTAAACACTCAGTCAAGGAGAGAAAATTGTCTTACAGGTTAAAGAAAGACCAAAGCACGCCCGAAAACATTAGACTTTACAATGATGCAAGGCGACGAGTAAAAAGATTAGTGCGTCAGGCAAAGCGTAGATATGAAGAAAATATTGCAGCCAACTGTAGAAGTAATCCGAAATCCTTCTTCAGTTACATAAACAACAGAAAGGCGATCAGAAGTGGAATTGGACCTTTAACAAACAGCGACGGTGCACTAGTGACTGACAGCCAACACGTTGCAAACCTATTAAATAATTACTTTTCCTCGGTGTTTAATAATAACAGTCCTCCCACCACCACCACCAACACCAATACTAATGTAAATCCCGAGCATGCATTGTCTAACTTTGAAATTAAACCCGATGAAGTCCTTAAAGCCCTCAAATCACTTAAAACAAATAAAAGTCCTGGACCTGATAAAGTATATCCAACTCTGCTGAAAGAAACAAAGAGCGAAATACTCTCCTCCCTCACAACCGTATTCAATATGTCCTTGCGACAAGGCATTGTCCCTTCAGATTGGAAAAAGGCTAACGTGACACCGATTTTTAAGAAAGGAGACAAAAAAGTACCAGGTAATTACAGGCTTATTAGTCTAACTTCGGTTGTAGGTAAGCTACTTGAGGGCATAATTAGAGACAAAATTGTGAGTTACCTTGAAAGCCACTCATTAATTGGGGACTCACAACATGGCTTCCGAAACAAAAGATCCTGCCTATCAAATCTATTAACCTTTTATAACGACCTCTTCACTGTTTATGACGTAACCAAATCACTGGACGTAGTCTATCTTGATTTCCAGGAAGCGTTTGATAAAGTCCCGCATCATAAATTACTTTACAAATTAAAGCAAATAGGTATTGACGGTCAGGTAAACCAATGGATCGCGAATTGGTTGAGCAACAGACAACAAAGAGTAGTGATTGACGGATTTAACTCAGAGTGGGCGCCGGTCACTAGTGGCGTCCCTCAGGGCTCGGTTCTTGGCCCAGTGCTCTTCATTATTTACATCAACGACGTGGATGTTGGACTCAATAACCGCATTAGTAAATTTGCAGACGACACAAAGATTGGTAACTCGGTTCTCACTGACGAAGACAGGCAAAGCCTCCAAGAGGATTTGCACAAAATTTCAGCTTGGTCGGATAGATGGGAAATGCCCTTTAACGTAGACAAGCGCCAGGTCCTTCAAGTTGGAACGAGGAATAAGAAGTTTGATTACGAAATGCGCGGCGTTAAACTCAAAAGCGTTCAATGCGTTAAGGACTTGGGGGTCAAAATCGCGTCAAACCTCAAATTCTCACAGCAATGCATCGATGCAGCAAATAAAGCGAACAGAATGTTGGGCTTCATTAAGAAAAACTTTTTATTTAAGAATAAAGATGTAATACTCCCGCTCTACAACAGTTTAGTCAGACCCCACTTGGAATATGCGGTACAGTTTTAGTCTCCCCACCATGCAAAGGATATTGCTAAATTAGAAGGTGTTCAGCGTCGGGCAACGAAAATTATCCCTTCCTTGCGCAACAAATCCTACGAAGAAAGGCTTTCTACCCTTAACATGTTCTCTCTTGAGAAACGTCGCCTCCGAGGAAAACTGATCGAATGTTTTAAAATACTTAATGGTTTCACGAATGTAGACAGATCAACATTGTTTATGATCGATGACACTTTGCGCACGAGGAACAATGGCGTAAAACTCAGATGTAGACAAGTAAATTCAGACTGCACCAAATTTTTCTTCACCAACGTTGTAGTGCGAGAATGGAATAAGCTCCCATCATCAGTGGTACAGTGTAACACGATTGACTCCTTCAAAAATAAGCTCGACCGTCACTTCCTTCAACTTAATATCAACTAGAGTAGAAATGCAACGTTTTGGAGTCTTCTGATTAATGTAAAATCACTTAGGTTTAAGGACAGACCACCAAGTCTGGACCATGGGGTCTGTGTGGTCTGATTTTCTATGTAAATCTATGTAAATCTCTCTCTCTGTTTAATACTAACAGTCTTCCTCTCGCTACCACCAACACCAGTACTATTGTAAATCTCGAGCATGCATTGCCTAATTTTGAAATAACAACCGATGAAGTCCTTAAAGCTCTCCATTCACTCAAAACAAATAAAAGTCCCGGACCCGACAAAGTATATCCTATACTGCTTAAAGAAACAAAGAGCGAAATACTCTCCTCCCTCACTACCGTATTCAATATGTCCTTGCGACAAGGCATCGTCCCTTCGGATTGGAAAAAGGCTAACGTGACACCGATTTTTAAGAAAGGAGACAAAAAAAAAAATACCAGGTAACTACCGACCCATTAGTCTAACTTCAATTGTAGGTAAGCTACTCGAGAGCATAATTAGAGACAAAATTGTGAGTTACCTCGAAAGCCACTCATTAATTGGAGATTCACAACATGGCTTCCGTAACAAAAGATCCTGCCTGTCAAACCTACTGACCTTTTATAACGATCTCTTCTCAATTTATGACGTAACCAAATCAGTGGACGTAGTGTATCTTGATTTCCAGAAAGCGTTTGATAAAGTCCCACATCATAAATTACTTTATAAATTAAAGCAAATAGGCATTGACGGTCAAGTAAACCAATGGATCGCGAATTGGTTGAGCAACAGACAACAAAGAGTTGTGATTGACGGATTTAACTCAGAGTGGGCGCCGGTCACTAGTGGCGTCCCTCAGGGCTCGGTTCTTGGCCCAGTGCTCTTCATTATTTACATCAACGACGTGGATGTTGGACTCAATAATCGCATTAGTAAATTTGCAGACGACACAAAGATTGATAACTCGGTTCTCACTGACGAAGACAGGCAAAGCCTCCAAGAGGATTTGCACAAAATTTCAGCTTGGTCGGATAAATGGGAGATGCCCTTTAACGTAGACAAGTGCCAGGTCCTTCAAGTTGGAACAAAAAATAAGAAGTTCGATTACGAAATACTCGGCGTCAAACTCACAAGCGTTCAATGCGTTAAGGACTTTAAAATCGCGTCAAACCTCAAATTCTCACATCAATGCATCGATGCAGCAAATAAAGCGAACAGAATGTTGGGCTTCATTAAAAGAAACTTTTTATTCAAGAATAAAGATGTAATACTTCCGCTCTACAATAGCTTAGTCAGACCCCACTTGGAATATGCGGTACAGTTTTGGTCTCCCCACCATGCAAAGGACATTGCTAAACTAGAAGGTGTTCAGCGTCGAGCAACAAAAATGATCCCTTCCTTGCGCAACAAATCTTACGAAGAAAGGCTTTCCACCCTTAACATGTTCTCTCTTGAGAAACGTCGCCTCCGAGAAAAACTGATCGAATGTTTTAAAATACTTAATGGTTTCACGAATGTAGACAGAACAAAATTGTTTATGATCGATGACACTTTGCGAACTAGGAACAATGGCACAAAACTCAAATGTAGACAAGTAAATTCAGACTGCACCAAATTTTTCTTCACCAACGTTGTTGTGCGAGAATGGAATAAGCTTCCACCATCAGTGATCCAGTGTAATACGATTGACTCCTTCAAAAATAAGCTCGACCGTCACTTCCTTTAACTTAAATCAACTAGAGTAGAAATGGAACGTTTAGGAGCCTTCTGATTAATGTAAAATCACTTAGGTTTAAGGACAAACCACCTAGTCTGGACCATGGGGTGTGTGTGGTCTGATTTTCTATGTAAATCTATGTAAACACCGTGAACAGTTCTTTCCTCACCTGAAAGGGGCGATGTCGCTCGTGAGAATGAGCTCGCTCCCACAACCTAGTGCGAGGAAGGGGCGTTAGTCTCGGCCCCAAAATGCCTTGGTGTGACGTCACGGAGTGACAAACTGACCGCAGGTTAGGCCTGCTTGAGACCTGAGATTTCCTTGGTAGGCCTCCAATATCAATATAAGGTCACTGGTATTTTATTTCCATTATACATATTTACCGTTCTCCCGCAATAATTAAAAGAAGGCAGATTGACAACTTTTGGCAACGATACCCTGTTTTGACCCCTGACACCTCTGAATTTTGTTGACACTACAGATTGTAGGGGAGATATGGGAGCACAACAGGCCTCTTTGTTTCAACACCCATCTCTTCCCTCTCGCTCTCTCTCTCTCTCCCTTCTCTCAAACTTCTTTCTCTCTCCTCTCATACTTTTCATTTTTTTCTCCTTCTCTTGTGTACTTCCTTCTTTCCTTTCTCTCTCTCTCTCTCTCTCTCTCTCTCTCTCTCTCTCTCTCTCTCTCTCTCTCTCTCTCTCTCTCTCTCTCTCTCTCTCTCTCTCTCTCTCTCTCTCTCTCTCTCTCTCTCTCTCTCTCCCTTGTTGTTTACCTGCAACAATAAACTATCAATCAATCAATCAATCAATCTCTCATGAGAAACCCACATACATATATAACTGGTTGCGCAAACACCCCAGGTTAACTCTATTTACATGGGGAAAAATACCATTACAATTGTAGTACATTTCGGGCCATTACAACGGAAAGGAAGTAAAGTGCCTTTGCATTGATGGAGCTTGGGTAGTGTGTAAGCCACGGCCATGACAAGTATATCAAGGCTCATGACGCCCAGGAGGCAGCGACCCTCCATGCAGGCAAGGGTCAGGCGATGAAGGGATATGTAGGTAGCGATAAGTATTGTTAAATCCATCCATCACAGCAGCAACACTCAAAGAGAAGCAACAGGGCGTAATGGTGGAGCTCGCTGGCTGCTGGCCCCCTGCTGGCTGTTAGGGGAAGGTGTGCAAATCTGACACAAGTGTGCTCAGTTTCAGTGGACGACCCGTATGGCTGTAAAACAGAAATACAAAAGAGAGCGTGTGCTAGCGTTTGAAAAGCGCGGCGAAAACAGACGTCCAAATCTTAGGTTCTCTCTATCAAGGGACTCTAAGCGTCACTAAGGCGGGGGTTCCCACTATTCCGTTTTCACGGATCCGTCGACCGTCAGTGACGTCATCAACGGAGCCCGGGGCCCCGCGCGGAGCCCGTCCAGAGATGTCAAACTCAAGTTAACTTTTGGGCCCGTTGTGGTTAATGCTGTCCATATGTTCGTCAACAAAATGATGAGCGATGGACTGACGGAGTGGATCATCCCTGACGGGCGGCCGCTGTTTCGCTGACGTCACTAACGTCGACGGATCCGTCAAGACGGAATAGTGGTCAGTACTGTACTTCTCATATATATATATATATATATATATATATATATATATATATATATATATATATATATATATATAGATATATACCGAACAGCACAGTCTAGAACGTTACAGCATATTAGATCATACAAGAATGAACATGTAGCAAAAATCTGGGCGAGTTGGCAGCACTTCCCGCCTGGCGCCTGACCGCGGGGCGCGGGCGGAGCCTTACTCCCGCCCCCCTGCTCGCTCCTCCCGGAGTCTTCCAGAGGTCCATAGACCCGGGGGAAGCTTCCAGCACAACAGTACCGATTGATCATGAGTCTTTTCGGCACTTGATACCGGTACCGAGTGCCGCATGAATCGATTCTTCTCGGCACTGGGTACCGGTACCGAGTGTCGAGAAGAATCGATTCAGTCGGCACTCGGTACCGGTACCCAGTGCCGAGAAGATAGCATGGAACTGACCCTTCTCTGCTGAGTACAACAAGTATGTACTCGTGTGTTCAGTGTCCGAGATAGCACGGAACTGAACTTATCGATTCATGCGGCACTCGGTACCGGTACCAAGTGCCGAGAAGACTCATGATCAATCGGTACTGACCATTGCCACTAGTGCCGGTACCGGTTGGATCTTAGTGACGCTCGGCGGCGCGCGGCGCTCGCCATGCGATATGGGCCCTGTGGAGACGAATTAAGCCTTGGATGTTGTGCTGGCTGCTGAGTCACTGCCTCGCTGACCGTCTTCCCAAATTCCCACCATTTTGTCCTGCTTTTCGTTTCCATCATAGCTCCCGGCCGTCTCCATTATTTTATTATTAAATTTATTTATTGGATAATTCTGATCATGTCCGATTTTTTTTTTAGGACGCTAATATATATATTGTTATTGTTTTTAGACTATGAGTACATCCATAATAACTACGTATACATGCTATACGAGAGAGAGAGAGAGAGAGAGAGAGAGAGAGAGAGAGAGAGAGAGAGAGAGAGAGAGAGAGAGAGAGAGAGAGAGAGAGAGAGAGAGAGAGAGATTTACATAGATTTACATAGAAAATCAGACCACACAGACCCCATGGTCCAGACTTGGTGGTCTGTCCTTAAACCTAAGTGATTTTACATTAATCAGAAGACTCCAAAACGTTGCATTTCTACTCTAGTTGATATTAAGTTGAAGGAAGTGACGGTCGAGCTTATTTTTGAAGGAGTCAATCGTGTTACACTGGACCACTGATGATGGGAGCTTATTCCATTCTCGCACTACAACGTTGGTGAAGAAAAATTTGGTGCAGTCTGAATTTACTTGTCTACATCTGAGAGAGAGAGAGAGAGAGAGAGAGAGAGAGAGAGAGAGAGAGAGAGAGAGAGAGAGAGAGAGAGAGAGAGAGAGAGAGAGAGAGAGAGAGAGAGAGAGAGAGAGAGAGAGAGAGAGAGAGAGAGTTTTCTTTGCAGAAAATTTATTTAGGAATTTCATCAGACGTCATTAAGATAAAAGAAATACTCCTTTGGGTACCGGTACCGGTACCGGTACTAACGGTACCTGAGTTTTCGGTACTGGTACTACTGGTACTCAAATTAACGGTACCTGCCCATCAATAGTCCCCGGCGGCTCGATGGGTCATCTCAAGGCATTCTCGACAGCAGCTCAAGGGTCGAGTGGAGCTTAAAACCTGGTATATCCTATCCAACCAAGCTAATTTACTTGTTGTCTATTATTTTTTATCATATATGCTTATTGGTAGAAAGATAAATGCTGGTATATATTATTATGTAACATCCTGCGGTGGAGATGAAGCATTGGACTGACTGGGTGAACTTTCTCCTCAGTCTCCCTGCACAACACCTTTTTGAGTCTTTTACATAATTTAACATGGCAGAAGAAGAAGCCAAGAAAGAATATACTTATTTATTCTGATGACCATATACCCCTTGATGGGACTTTAATATGGGTAGAGAAGGAAATCATTATATATCTAAGCCGGCGCCAGGCACAGGTCGAGACACTGGCAGTAAACACGCGTCAGCTGATCGCCGGAGCAGCTGGAAGTGTCAATACTCCCCGCGTGTCGCCTCAGCTGTGGTCAGATCAGCTGTTGTGGTCTTTCTTCTTCTTTTCCTGTCAGCGCGGCTCTCCTGGCACCTCATGACCTACGGGCCCGGCGAGTGAGTGAGGGGGGCTGACCCTCCACGCCCCCCCCGCCGCCACCCGCCCCTTCCCGCTAACCGGACATTGCTGCTCACCGGAAATTGCTTGACCCTCGTCCCAGGCTGTAGACTTTCACTTTTACCCTTATTAGTCAGCCTTCCTCGGTGGTTTGGTATGGGTGTGGCGGAGGGTTTCATAGGGAATGTGCATCTCTTTACTCTTTATTTTTTTTCTAGGGGTTAAATCTTCAACATTGCTTGCTATTCCTTCCAGACCTTAGGCTGGTATTATAAGACATTTTCGCTTCTCACTTCAGCTATTTCTAAAGGTCAAAGAGGGAATCAGTCTGGTTCTAATTAGTGTTTCTTCAGGTTCACAGTACAGAAGAAGGGTCAAACTACCACCAGGATCATAGAACTACTACTGGAAATGCTCAAAACTTCTACGAAAGCCTTGTCAAATATGTGAACTTAGGCAACTAAATGTTTTAAAATGCGACCCTTAGACTCTTACTCAGCAGTAGACAACCTCTCACAGTGCTTTGTAGATTTTCTCAAGATGAGCTATAGGGGAGTGCTTAGACCCCTCAAAAACTCATTAGCCCCCATGAAATTCATCACTTAGAACCATGTACTAATGCTGGGATGTGTTATTCTTGAATGATGATTAGTAAAAAGAATAGTAAAGCCCCCCCATCCTCCCTACAATAGAAATGCCCTCTCCCTGAATTTTAATTCCTGGCTATAGGCCTGTGTGTAATACCCCACAGAGTTATATACTAGAGGGTTCAACTCCAATCTCTCGCTACGGTGAGAGGTGAAGCCACTGCTCCTGCCTGTAACTCTGTGGTCGGCCGCCATAGGGTGCCGAATTGTCGACCTTTCCATGATTCCACATTACACTTAACCACTATTAGCTAGCCACCATTATGACACACACAAAAAAATAATGGCACCTCCAGTGCACTATGATTAATTCATTTAGAAAACAGCTCGACTGCCACTTCCTTCAACTTGATATTCACTAAACTCAAAATGCAGTCTTGATGACATTAAATTTATTAGGATTCCACTTTGGTTAAGGGACAGACCACCTAGTCTGGACCATAGGTCTATGTGGTCTGAATATCTATCTGTCTATGTAAATAACATTACAAGTATTATAAAGTAAATTATGAAAAGATGAAAAAAAATGAGTGAATTTTATTATAAACTGATATAATATTACAATAGAAGTTTAGTTTAATTCCCTTCTAGATCTCATTGCCAATTCGTTATATGCTTATGAAATCCTATCATATTGCTTTCTTACAGAGCCCTGTCTATTTCTTTTGTCTTCATATATTTCATAGGTCATAAAATACTCAACCAAGAATTATACTGCTGCTCTTTCTCTCTTGTTAATTGTCTGTTTACCTTAGAGCTTTATTCTATTATGTCTCATGATACATGTTGAATTCAGTCACTTTTTGATCATGTTGATTGCATTAGGGAGTGGTAATCTGAAGTAAATTAATAAAAATATTTAATACTCTAAATGCATCTTTAACCCGGTAGCAGCGACAGGCCAAATTTGTGGCTTTACTGTGTAGCAGTGACGGGCCAATTTTGTGCCATGATATAAACCCCCAAAAATAGATGATACATAAACTGATCACAAATGCTTTGATATATATTATGAAATGGTTTGTGTGAGTGATGATTTTTTCTCATTTTTCTCGCTTAGAGGGACCATTAAGAAACATGATCCCCGCTGCTACCGGGTTAAGAATATACTATATAACATCAGTATTTACCTAATACATAACTCACTGGTTGTATCATGATGTAAAACAGACTTGCAGATGTGTACTTTTCATAACTGAACATTTTAGGGCGTTGTCTTTCTGCTGTGCACAATGCATGCTTGGCCCCCCTTGGACTCCATTGTGTGTATCAAAAGAACAGATAAAAAATCGCTACAGAAATAGCTCCTTTGTTCTTATTCCCTGTGGTTGTCTCAGCTGGCCTCTCTCTTTCCCTTGCTCACTATAGCATGGGCAGGAGCATGGGATGGGCATTTGCCAGGCTCACCTTCCTCCCCACACTGGCCTTCAATGTGGCTATGCGCAGAGTGTCGGCCAGGAAGTGGTACAACCATGTGGACGACCGCCTCATCCTGGGAGCCCTGCCCTTCCGTAGCATGACGAAGGAGGTGAGGAAAACTTCTTTTTTTTAACCCGGTAGCAGCGACGGGCCAAATCTGTGGCTTTACCATGTAGCAGCGACGGGCCAAATTTGTGCCATGATATAAACCCCCCAAAAAAGATGATACATAATCTGATCACAAATGCTTTGATATATATTATGAAATGGTTTGTGTGAGGGGTGATTTTTTCTCATTTTTCTCACTTAGAGGGACCATTAACCCGGTAGCAGCGACAGGCCAAATTTGTGGCTTTACCGTGTAGCAACGATGGGCGAAATTTGTGCCATGATTTTAACCCCCCAAAATAAATGATACATAAACTGATACATAAACTGATGAAATGGTTTGTGTGAGGGATGATTTATTCTCATTTTTCTCGCTTAGAGGGACCATTAAGAAACATGATCCCCGCTGCTACCGGGTTAATGATGAAGTAGAGCAACCAATTACCAAGAAAAATGAGATCCCTGCAATGTGCTACTTCTATATAAAAATGATCCTTAAAAATCGTTATCATATTTATTACTTTGCAAGGTACTTTTTACTTTTTATGTTTAGGTCTGAAATATCTGATATAGGATTTTTTGTTTGTTAAGTGAAACATTAAGATGGTGACAATTTTTAACCCGGTAGCAGCGGGGATCATGTTTCTTAACCCGGTAGCAGCGACAGGCCAGATTTGTGGCTTTACCGTGTAGCAGCGATGGGCCAAATTTGTGCCATGATATAAATCCCCCAAAATAGATGATGCATAATTTGATCACAAATGCTTTGATATATATTATGAAATGGTTTGTGTGAGGGGTGATTTTTTTTCTCATTTTTCTCGCTTGGAGGGACCATTAAGAAACATGATCCCCACTGCTACCGGGTTAATGGTCCCTCTAAGCGAGAAAAATGAGAAAAAAATCATCACTCACACAAACCATTTCATAATATTTATCAAAGCATTTGCGATCAGTTCATGTATCATCTATTTTTGGGGCACAAGTTTTGCCCGTCGCTGCTACACGGTAAAGCCACAAATTTGGCCCGTCGCTGCTACCGGGTTAAGACAAAAATGTTGAATCACCAGTGTCCTTGGCCCTTCAAGTTTGAGAATTCAAAATATTTTCATCTGCAGTTTCTAACCTTTTTATGCTGAGAATATGCAAAGGCTGAGTCATCCCTTTTGTTTTACCAGTTAGTGGAGAAGGAGGGCGTGAAGGGCGTTGTGTCCATGAATGAAGACTATGAGCTGAGGTGGCTGGCCAATGCAAAGAAGGTGAGCTTTTGTTTGATTAACTGAAACATTTTATATCATTCATGTACTTAACCCCTTGACTGCGGATTTCCTACAAGAAGACATCACCAAGCTACAGGAACGGAACAACAAGTGGCTGATACAGTTCAATGAAGAAAAATGTAAAGTCATGCACCTTGGGAGGGGATATCCGGCATGGGAAACACTCCTCTATCCACCACAGAGGCAGAGAAACACCTGTGAATATATGTTATCAGGCTACCAATGAAAGCCAAATCCGTGCCAATCGCAGCAGATGGGTTAAGGTACATAAGAACATAAGAACATAAGAACGCAGGAGTCTGCAAGAGGCCGGTAGGCCTGTACGAGGCAGCTCCTTTGACCCTAAGCTCCCGTGTATCTAACCCCACCTAATATCGCTGTCCATGAATTTATCTAGTCTATTTTTGAATGTGACAATTGTATTGGCACTCACCACATGACTGCTAAGCCTATTCCACTCATCCACCACCCTATTAGTAAACCAATTTTTGCCTATGTCCCTGTTGAATCTGAATTTATCCAGTTTAAACCCATTACTTCGTGTCCTACCCGGTTCTCTTACCAACAAAACCTTATGAATGTCTCCCTTATTAAAGCCCTTCATCCATTTATAAACCTCGATCATGTCTCCACGCACCCTTCGCCTTTCTAGAGAATGCAAGTTTAACTGTTTGAGTCTTTCCTCGTATGGCAAGTTTCTCAACCCCTGAATCATCTTAGTCATCCTCCTCTGCACCGATTCTAACATTTTGATATCCATTCTATAGTAGGGTGACCAGAACTGAACCGCATAGTCAAGATGAGGTCTAACTAATGCTAAATATAGTTTGAGGAAGACTTGGGGCTTCTGTTGCTTACGCTCCTTGAAATAAATCCCAGTACCCTATTAGCTCGATTTCTAGCTTGAATGCATTGTGCCCTTGGACGGAGATCAGAGCTCACTAAGACCCTAAATCCTCTCGCATCCAGACCTACTTATGAGAGTGTCATTTAAGCAATAGTTATGTGAGGGGTTGTTCCTACCTACACTCAGAATACTGCACTTCCCTACATTGAACTCCATCTGCCATTTATCCGCCCAGTCATATAATCTGTTGAGTTCACCTTGGAGAATACTAGCGTCCTGATCCGACTCAATTACTCTACCGATCTTGGTATCATCTGCAAATTTACTAACATCACTACTAATTCCTGTGTCTAAGTCATTGATATAAATAATAAACAAAAGTGGACCTAATACCGAACCTTGTGGGACCCCACTCGTAACACATCCCCAGTCAGATCTTTTACCATTGATTTGCACTCTTTGCTTCCTATTGCTAAGCCACGCCTTGACCCAGTTCAAAACTTTACCCTCTACTCCGTGAGCCTGTAATTTAAGCAACAGTCGTTGGTGAGGAACTTTGGTATCAGTTTCCCATCATATTAGTCAGTTGTCAAGTAGTAAAGGAAGCCCAGTGGGTTCAGCATCATATACCTGGAGAAAAAGTTAGCATAGTGAAGTCGGTATCATATACCCTGAAAAAAAGGTAAGCAAAGCAAGGTGGGCATCATATACCAGGAAAAAGGAAGAATAGTGGAGTCAGCATAATATACCAGGAAAAAGTAAATATTGTGAAGTCAGCATCATTTACCAGGAAAAAGTTTACCGTTTACTGTTGATGAGGTTTCAGGCCCCTCTCCATTGTCAGCGCAGCGCTCCGCAGGGCCGTCAGTAATAATGATGTTAGCCTCAATAATAATCCTCGATATGCACTTATTCACAACATCGTAGTGAGTGAGTGAGTCTTAATTGCTTTCATGGATAACCTACTGATGTCCTTTTAATAAACTTGGCATCATTATTGTCACTTGGCTATGTTTCAGTTCGTACTAATCACAATATCTTTCCTTTTTATAGTATCACAAATATCCGTTGTTTCATTTTCCATTTGTCTAATATTTCCTTTACATTATCACAATTTAATGTCCAATGGTTATTTCCAACTTACTGAACATTTATCACACAATTTATCTTTGAGTCTCAAACACCAGTTAATAGCCATGATCGGTTATGTTACGAATTCTCTCAATTTCAGTTTGAAGACCTACACAACACTGGTCATTCGCTGAGTGGTTGCTTTCAGGCTTCTTGTACCTTACACAATTTATGCATTTTCTCTCAGCCATGGAGCACTCCTTGGATTTATGATCACCAGAGCACTTGTAACGTTTTGGGGCTTCTCCATTGTTCTTGGCAGTGCAGTTGGCCTCAAGATGGCCATATCCTTTACAAGGGTAACATATGATTGCATGGTATCTATCTCTCACAGTGTACACTCCCCATTCTAATTTTATCTTGTCATGATGTTTATGAATCAACTCTCTAACAGTTGGATCACATTTCAAAATATAGTGCATTGTGCCACCTGCAGCAGGCTTGCTAAAAATCTTCTCAATTTTCCCCTCAACTCCAGAAATCGAGTGTAGGAACTCATTCCTGTTTAACAGTGTCTCAGTTATCTTATCCCCAGTCTCCTCCATATGTACATTGCAGATCATGATCTTTGGCCTTAGTTTTCCCACACTTTTTGTGCTAACTTGCTCTACATTTTCCAATTTCTGAGCTGCTTCATTCCTTGTGTTCTCATCATCAAAGTTCATAACAATGTTACCTCCATTCGTGAATCTTGAATCAGTAATCTGAATGCCTTGTAATGCCTGGGAAACTTCATTTTTCAACTCAGTAGCCTTTTTGTCTTGATCAGAGGCCTTCACAACAAGAAAATTCTTCTTCCTCTTGTGTCTGGGCACGTCAGCAAAACTGGTGCGACCCATTTCTGCCAGCTCGTAACAAATCACGCCTGCCACCTCACTCAACTCCTCCTTGACACTGGACATCCAAGATTCAACCTCATCTTTTACCACAGATATTTCTTTAGATAATTCTTGCTTGAATTTATCCAATTTTTCAACAATGTTGGTAGCAAGAGACGCTTTATGAAGACATAGAGTGCAAATCCAATTTATTTTAGGTTCATTATCCTGCTTGACTCCACATGACACCACCTTGGACACAAACAGCATGCAATCAACTTCTTGCCTGTAAAATCTTCACAGACACAACAGGAATCTCTCAGACTCCTGGTTCTTCCCGGCATTGTCGACTAAGCAGTTCCATGGAGCTCACGCCACACGTCCTCACCCTACCACTCTCACTCACTCACTCATATACAGGGCTGAAAGTAAGATTAGATTCTTGCCGGTACTGTCTTCAAAAGCGTACCCCTGCGTACCGGCTGTAGACGGTTGTATATCTCTTCCCGGTATGGCATACCCCTGTGCACACGACACTGACCGCCACTCATCGTCCAGAAACCGTGAGAAACTGAGAACACGAGCCACTCAGGCAGTGCTATCAACTCTGACGGATGAAAATGCACAAGATTGAGTATCCAAATCTGCTAGAAATCCGGCAAATATAATGAGCTACTTTGTAATACGAGTGTTTCATGTTTACAAACAAATCCTATCGCCTGGTAGGTAGCCAGGGGTGAAAGTTGTTTTAAAAAGTGTACCACTGTGTACCAGCTTACTTTCACCCCTGCTCATATACCTATATAGTGAAGTCACTCAGTGTGAAGTCAGCATCATATATCAGTGAAGAGAAGTGAAGTCAGCATCATATACCAGGAGAAAAAGTAAGCATAGTGAAGGCAGCATCATATACCAGGAGAAAAAGTAAGCATAGTGGAGGCAGCATCATATACCAGGAGAAAAAGTAAGCATAGTGGAGGCAGCATCATATACCAGGAGAAAAAGTAAGCATAGTGGAGGCAGCATCATATACCAGGAGAAAAAGTAAGCATAGTGAAGGCAGCATCATATACCAGGAGAAAAAGTAAGCATAGTGAAGGCAGCATCATATACCAGGAGAAAAAGTAAGCATAGTGAAGGCAGCATCATATACCAGGAGAAAAAGTAAGCATAGTGAAGGCAGCATCATATACCAGGAGAAAAAGTAAGCATAGTGGAATCAGCATCATTTACCTGGAACAAAGAAAAGAGGAATGCAGGCAGGTGACATCAGAGCCCTGTAAAAATTGCTTTTATGCAGTCAGTGATGAATAGAAAACATCTCTATTTTTTTATTTTATTTTATATTTTTTACAGCAGAGTCAGTTCAAGGGCATAAAGAATAGGTAAGAAGTGTTAAAAAAAAAGCCCGCTACTCACTGCTCCTAAAAAGAGTTAGAGGAGTGGCCGAAAGATAGGTCAATTTCGGCCAGCAGAAGAAATGAAAAAAAACAATTTGAGTAAGAAAACAGATTGTAGAAAAGAAAGTTGAATTCCTGTGATTAGTTACTGATTATCTACTGTATTATATTTACTCTCAGTCTTAGTAATCATTGAACCCTTCTCCCTTAAAGGCTGCAATGTTTCATTGAGGAACAGATTTAGCTCCATGTCAAAGTTATACAGGTAACTCTCATTTTACGCGAGTATTGTGTCCTTGAAGAGGTCGCGTAAATCAAAAACAATGTAAACCAAACAAGAGGTAGGTTTGTACCTTTTTGCCCACTGTATCACTCTGACTCCTCTCCCTCTCGTGGTTCCTCCTCTGGCTGCCCTTCCCCTTGTGGTAGCACACCAGCGAGGGTGTTGTTGTTGTTGAGTAGCGTGGCAGCGGGGGTACTGTATTGTTGTTCAAGTGGCGCGTGGGAAGAACTGAGCTTAGCTGTGTGGCCGCGGCGCCGTGTGAGTCCAGTTGCGTGAGACATCTGGTGGCCACTCCATAAAATATCGCGAATAAGTGAAAAAAACGTGTAAATTAAACATTTATTTGGATTTTGGACCCCGCGTTATTTAAAAAAATGCATAAACCAAACTCGCGTAAATCGAGAGTTACTTGTACTTAACAAAGTTTTGCTCTAATCTTAACACTAAAAATTTTTCAAAGGTGTTTACTTTTACAAGAATATATACAGTACTTTCTATTTTAAATGCAAGAACCACATCTTTAACTCACTTCTTGCAGGAGTGGGAGGCCGTTGGAGTCCAGTTCCTGCAGCTGAGCACCACAGATATTTTTGAGGCCCCAAGCCAGGACAAGCTGCAGCATGGAGTGAAGTTTATCCATGCAGTGGAGGCCAGTAGTCCTAGTGGAGCAGTGTATGTGCACTGTAAGGCCGGGCGAACCAGAAGTGCCACCCTGGTTGCCTGCTATCTCATGAGCGTAAGTCTGCCTTTGTTTCTGTTCCTTATTCTCATCCTTTAAATCAGGGCTATCCTAACTTTTTAGTATGAGGGCTACATTATATATTTGGCACATTTTTGTGGGCCTCAGGAAAAAAATAGTGTCCATTTCATAAATTTAATAAACTCAAACTAAAGTAAAACAAATGGAGGATAGTCAAAACAAAACTTGTTGGCATTAATTCAGGGGTATGGAGTCCAAGTCAGTGGAGTCGGCTACTTTTGGCCGGAGTCAGAGTCGGTGGAGTCAGCTACTTTGGGTCGGAGTGTGTGGAGTCGGCTATTATTGGCCAGAGTTGGAGTCTGCGGAGTCGGCTACTTTTGACCGGAGTCAAAGTCAGAGTCAGAGTCAGTCGAGTCAGCTACTTTTGGCTGTAGTCGAAGTCGGAGTGCTTTTTTTTATTTCAAAATCTCTTTGAAGTCAGGTTTCAAATTTGAGGCGCCAATTATTTGGTTCATTAGATAAATTTGCTCGAAAGTTAGACTTGACATTAGGGACAGGCGGATACCCGGGTAGGTACCTGGGTAGTAGAGTACCAAGTAGCAAGTCGGGTACCCGGGACCAACTTAGATTGTCGGGTATCGTGACGGGTATTTTCTGTAATACTATTATAAGGCAAGCAGTCGGGTATAGAGTATGGATATGCGTACCAGTGCATCGTTGCCAGATTATTGTACTCGAGAGCCGCATATTTACCGGTTTTTGCCCCATAACTATTGCCAAGGAGCACCAATAATTAACCATTTTAAGGATAACCATATATGAGTGCAGTTATTTGGGTGATGAAAGCCGTTTTTGGATTATAAATTATTAAACATAAGAGGCAGATTATGACCTTGTAACGGCTCCCACTTAAATTATGTTCCTTATTCTTGGGAAAAAAAAACAAAAAAACGATGTAACTTAAGTGGAAGAAGATATAAATAACCTTAGGGAAATGAGCTTTATTCCTGCTGTTAATATGCTATACACTAGTAGGTACATACACACTGTACAGCCAGTTAAATCACACACGATCGCTAACCGTCCCTACTTATTAGAGGCACACACTCTCGGCAGTGTCCCGGGTGTCTCGGCCTCCTGGGTAAGCATCGCGCTGATACTCACCCCGACACACCCTCTCAGTAATCGTCTCAACTTTGGTCCCGGGATCACCGCGCGCTGGCGGGTATTTGTTTCTAATGGATATCGGGTATATACCCGGGTACTGGTCCCGGGTATCTTGGGTAGGCCAGGTCGGGTACCCGTACCCGCGATTACCCAAAATCCCATACTTTGCCCATCCCTACTTGACATACTTTATTTTGGAAAATATTTGCTCACACAGATATGTTGTTCCAAAAATGGAGACAAGCAAGTTGTTTCAAATTTGGAAACTGATCAGATTTTCAGCATTGCAGTCAAATATATTTTGGAAGAGCCTGATTTCACTTGCTTTGGCATCAAGGTCAGAAAATCATTCAGTCAAGGCCACTACGCTGTGGGCCGAACGAAATCACATGGCAGACCAGATGTGGCCCCAGGGCCATAGTTTGGAGATCCTTGCATTAGAAAGTTTAGATCAATCTTTCATTTATAGATACAGAAATCTGATAAGAAGTAATTTTGTAACCCATTGATGTGAAGTTTCCTTACTTTATGTGTTTATTTGTCATTTTTAATGTTAGCATTTGTCTGTTTATCTGTACCTTGATGCAGAGACTCAGGGATTCAAGATTTCTGGGTTTGGTAAGGAATGATGAGTTTGGCATTTTCTGAAGGATACTATGGTGTATTTAGATTTGTTATTGATTAGATAAAAAGATTAATTCTTTTCTTACCAGCATGCTTTATTTTTCACAGAAATACAATTGGAGTCCTGAGAAGGCTGTAACACACATAGCTGAGGCACGACCACACATATGGCTGGGACCCCGCCAGTACCAGGCACTTGACACCTTCTATCATACCATGGTGCAGAGCTGACCTCCAATACTGCCCTAACTCCTCCTGTCAGTCAAGGTGACACTGTTCCTAAAGACCCAGACACACTTGGGGGGGAAAGTGGAAGGTGACATGCTTATGTCATGTTACCAGAGCCTTTTTTCTATCCAATTTTCTGTGCCCAGGATGGGTCAATGGTGTGACCCAGGCAGGTCTGGCAGGAGGCATTTTTAGGTAATGTGTGGCAGTCTCTCACAGCAAGTCCTGGGTCAACTGTTGTTGGAAACTTCTGTACCATTTGACTCATCAGATCGCAGTGTAGATGAACTCTGTGCCTCAGCGTCACCATCAGTGACCCAGTGTCAGTGGTCACCCCTAGTATGTTCAAGGCTTCTCTGATCATTCTTCTGCAGTCTTGTCCTAACTCAGCCTCAAGGATGGCTGCCAGCCTTGCTATGAGTACTGGGAAGGTTTGAGTCTCAGGAGAGTAAAGGTGTCTTTACACAGGGCAGTTTTTCCTGCCGGTAATGCCACCATGTGCTAGCCAGCTTGCACATGCAGCAAGTTTTATTGCCGATGTGTTTACACAGAAAGGCAGCTGATCTTCGAAGAAATATAAATAATATAAGTAAGGTAGCCCTCCAAATTGGTAATTTTCACTAAGTAAACACACGACAACAAATTAGTAACTTATCCTCACTAAATTGGATGCTTACCCGCAATAATAATTGGGAAAAATTAGTCCCTGGTGGTATTGATAATTTTGCTCATGAAGACACACACTCATTAATTGATCCTAATCCGAGTGCCTATTCTTTTAAGAGAATGAGATACATTTAAAGCGTTTGGTGAGGACCACCATTACTGAGTCCGGAGGCAGGCTGTTCCTAAGTAGGCTATATATGGTATCTACCTCAGCAGTATATCCTTTGTGTGTCTTCTGTGCCTAACTCATTTAATCTTACCAATGTATGCCCTTCTTCTCTCTAAAGGTATATTTGGAGTCATGGAGATGCCAAAGAACAGAATCACCAAGTCGAGGCTGTGATTAGTTTTGGGCATCCCATTTTTCCCTATTTCTAACAAGCTCACACTGATAGTTCTATTATATGTAACTTCTGCAGCATCTACCTAACTACATTCAAAGCACCCATGATACTTCAGTTTGGCTGGTGATTATGTGCGAGGATGCAGCACAGTTTTGGCCCCAGACCCAGACCTAAAATACCAACCGATTCGAAAAATTGCTGCGAATTGCCCTGATTAGTCCATAAACACCAACTCCAGCTATATGGGCATGTGGTGAACCTTGAGGATGTCTATCCTGCTTACAGGGTTGTTTCTGTATGAGATGACCCTGAGTGGAGGAGACCAAGGGTGCATCCTCGTAACTCATGGCTGGGGCAAGTCAGCCAATCTTGTTGGGAAGGACATGGGATGGACAGGGCAGCTGCATAGGGGCTTGCTAGGGAGGACCGCCGGGAAATTGGACGACTAGTGAGTGAAGCGACACGCCCCCATGTATATGCTCCCCATTAGTTAGTAGCCCTGTGTAAAGCCATCTTAATTTCTGTGTAGTTTTCCTTGGTAGCTGTCTACTGCTTTTTTGTTATCTATCTATGTGTCTGTATATCTGTATCTCTCTCTATTTTTTTCTTTATCTTATGGCTATGAAGTATATGCTACTGCAAATGATATAGTAAAAATTGAATTTTTTATGTTTCAGTATAGGGTTACAACCAAATCCTCTGTATTTTTTTAAAGCTGTTACCAGAATGACAAATATAGTCAGATAAAATATTTATGAATAAGCTTTGTTGCCTAGCATGGGAGTTACTAGTTTGTTGGTTACTTGTTGATGGACTGGTGCACTTAAACCTTGAAGAAGTGCTGCCTCCTCTGCTAGGCACCAACTCTCAGGGACTTGAGTAGCTAACAACTAAGTTACTACTGAGCTCTTCTACTGCAGTGAAAGCAATGGAATGGGTGCTTGTGTTGAAAATTAAGTACTGGTGGCATTACTAGCAGTTTTATACCATGATATGATAGTACTATATTATATAAAATGCAGAACATAGCTGATGTGAAAGAATTTTAAATTTTGCCTAGCAAGAATATTCTTTTAACCCAGTAGCAGCGGGGATCATGTTTCTTAATGGTCCCTCTAAGCGAGAAAAAAAAAAAAAAATCATCACTCACTCAAACCATTTCAAAATACATATCAAAGCATTTGTGATCAGTTTATGCATCATCTATTTTAGAGGGTTTATATTATGGCACAAATTTGGCCCGTCGCTGCTACACTGTAAAACCACACATTTGGCCCGTCGCTGCTACCAGGTTAACTCTGCTCAATTTAGATACATAGTCTGAGTTATTCAGTACTGGCTCTGATAAGAATAACCATCAAAATGTAACTGAAACTACTGTTGTTGCTTGTGAGGTGCTTTAAACCTTTTTGATAATCCTGTAAAAATCTTGTAAGTGCCGAAATTAAACAATATCAAGTTGTTGGTGTTTTGCAAGCCTCCACAAGGGCAGATGGATGCTGTGTTACAGGAGATAGGCAGAGAGTGCTGGGAGGCTGGGAGTCCCTGCTGTCACTCTAGAATCAGAGCTGGCAAGAAGGGGCGAGCAGTACATCATCATCATCATAATCGTTTAACGTCCATTTATTCCCTATGGTGGGGTTGGACGGGATATGAGCCTCCTCCAATGTTGCCGGTCCATAGCCATTTCTTCCGTGATGTTCAGCCTCCTCATATCTTCCTCCACCACCTTTCTCCACGTCTTCCTTGGCCTTTCTGGTGGTCTTCTGCCCTCTACCTCAAAGTTCAGTGCACGGCTCAGGACGTGTTCTTCTCTGTGGCAAGTAGTCATTATACTTTCATAGCTGGTTCAGCATTTATTTTTATTTGTCAGCCTCACATATCTTGCTTTTCATCCCCTTATTTACTGTTGACTTTTTTGTATGGGTTGTTCCTTTTCTTCTTTTTGTGAGTCTTCTGTTAGATAATATCAGTTTTATTCACTAAAGGGTGTCTATTTCATTCTATGAGTGAAATGTAATGAATATCTTTTCATAGCTATAGTTTGATGTGTTAGATATTTGATATTCTCAAAATAAAATATCTTGTTAATTAGGTTGCCTTAAACTGGAAATTGTTGGCAGTACATTTAAGAAAATACCTCAATTTTCTTAATCAGAATAGTTATATCATGTTCTATGTATAAAAGGTGTGAATGTTTTTAGTAAAGAAATCATGAAGCTATAATGAATCAAGCAATGGGTTGTCTTGGAACTCTCTCTCTCTCTCTCTCTCTCTCTCTCTCTCTCTCTCTCTCTCTCTCTCTCAGGAACAAGAAATAAAGGGTTCGATTATGAAATGCATGGCGTTAAACTCAAAAGTGTTCAATTAATACGGCAAGGTCCTGGATGTCAAATTTGCATCACACCTCAAATTCTCACAGCAATGCATCGATGCAGCAAATAAAGCAAAGAATGCTGGGTTTCATTAATTAACCCCCCAGCAATGCAAAAGTTTTTCTTGGGTGATCTCCCATGATGCAAAAGTCATAAAAAAATACTCTTTGAAACTGAGAAAAAGTCATAAAAGATGTTTTATAGAAAATTTTCTGGCGCACCCTGCTGTAAAATCCATTTCTTTTTAGGTTGTCGGATTTGGCTGGAATTCCATGATTCCCAAAAAATTCCAACTTTTTACTGGTGCAACACAAAAAAAAATATTGAAGGAAAGTTGCTCATTTTATCACAATGGAGTCTAAAAAATATAGTTTATAATCTTTTACCGGGAAAACTACTGCCTACAGAGAGCCAAATTTGCAGTGAAACTCGAAAAAAAATTTTTTGTAGTTTTTCATTCTAGAATGAATTTCATTGAATAAAAGTTGTAGAAAATCATCCATATAATTCAACTGTGAAATTAGATTATGATTTGGACTGACCATTTGGCTGGAATTCCATGATTTCCCTAAAAATCCAACTTCCGCTTCCCACTCCTCTGAACACTCTTGTGAACATGATATTGGTTCATCAAGGACATCAGGTAAATCAGTGGAGGTGTCAAGACTATGCTCATTACGCACACGACGAGCAAACGCTAGCGTTTGAAAACCGCGGCGAAAACAGGGCCAATAATGGCGTCCAAATTTTAGGTTGTTGGGACTCTCTCTCAATGGACTCTAGTCTCTGGACCATAGGGTTTGTGCAAGGATTATATACTATAAGGATAGCTCACTGAAATGTCATCGATGACGTTATGACTGCGGTATATATGTCATCTGGTTCACTCACCCTGCTCTCACGGTATAAAATGTACTAGAAAACCCTTATTTATTCATATTCATGGTCAGATTTTGCGCTTTTTTTATTGCTAATGATATGCTATCAAACTAGGCAGCTGTTGAGTTGGCAAACAGTACACAGCAACATAATTATTTGAGAAATATGTTAGAAAAAGGTACCGCGAAACACTGCTGTCCACCACACATCATACGTTTTCTCAAATTTCACCAACATTCACCCTCTACAACTTTACAGGGGTAATCAATCCTGTCATTATTATTGTTATAGATAATATAGAAGTTGGTATAGTCTTTGTGTATTCTTACATATACATTGATCCCTTTATACATTATTTATATTAATCATTTGATATAAGTTTTGATTTTGATGACAGTATTAGTTACCCCTGCAAAGTTGCAGAAAACGAACGTTAACGAAACTTGAGAAAAACGCAAGCACCTATACATGGTAAACAGCAACATTTCCCAGCAACCCCTGGCCCTATATAACATATTTCTCAAATATCGATCTCCTCCACTGCACACCACTGGCCAACTCAACAGCTGCCCAATTCAACCACATATCCCAGCAACCAAAAAAAATGCAAGAGCTGACTATGAATGAGTGACAAGATCAGTAAGTAATGGCCCCCCAATACACTTTATATGGAGAGAGTGAACCAGATTGCATAATTATACTCGGTGCATTGTGGGGTAAAATAAATGCTTATTAAGCTATCGTTATTATATAGGTTGAGCCACTGTAACACCCATATAATGCACTAATCACCATTTTCACTGAGCACACTGCGGTGAGGACACAGCGAATTAAGTGAACCTTCTCGCCCAGCATCATTTGTGTACATGTGTGACGTCATCCGCGGTGCATTGTGGGTAAAACAAATGCTTAGTGAGTTATCCTTATAGTATATAATCCTTGGGTTTGTGTGGTCTGAATTTCTATGTAAATCTCTCTCTCTCTCTCTCTCTCTCTCTCTCTCTCTCTCTCTCTCTCTCTCTCTCTCTCTCTCTCTCTTTATTTTTACATCTTACATAGTGCAATTTAATACAAACACCATCCTCACAAGGGGACACAGCCTCAAGTTGAGTAAGCCAAGGCACAGATCGAACACTCAAGAGAGGGAAGTTCGACCTTTGATGCAAGGGTAGTGAATAAGTGGAACAGCTTGCCTGAAGAAGTTATATCCAGCCCATAATTGTGTCAATACTTTCAAAACTCGGTACAACAGAAAGGAAAACACACTGAGAAAAGGCACCCAATGAGCAAAGCTAGAGAGAGAGAGAGAGAGAGAGAGAGAGAGAGAGAGAGAGATCTATATATATATATATATATATATATATATATATATATATATATATATATATATATATATATATATATCTATATATATATATATATATAATTTTTATTTTATTTCAGTAGTACCTATGTAGTACGTAGTATGCCATACATGTTCTTTTATTATCATGAGTGGGAAGGACTCCTCGGCTGGCAGTAGGGTGTCGTGCGCACAGGGAGTCCTGCTCTTGCTGTGCAGGTGACCCGTTGGAGAGCCAGGCCTTCATATCCTGCTGGGCCGTGAGGGTCATGGACTCGTGGTTCAAATGGAGGAGCCTTCCCTAGTTCAAATAGACACATGTTTGCACGAACTCGCAGGAATAGGATCACAGTCTTTTAACAAGTCATCCAGTGTCCAGAATTCCGTTGACTTATAATGTTTCAAAGCATAGCATTACAAATCCTTTTAAAATAATTCTACTTTTATGCGAGGGAATCATTTCTTTTGTGCATAAAGTGTGTAATTGTCTTACGAGGGAAGGATTGTTGGAACTTTGTTTTGTGTTGAGCCGTTGATGACCTTGACGTGATGGACAGTCTTGGATTTGGGCTATGTGGTGGCGGCAATTCGTGCAGCACATGGGGCACACACCAAGGGCAGTGATGGCTTAGCACAGCAGTAGAGCATCGACAATAAGGGCGTGTAGGGCTTTCCTGAGGCCTGCCAGGAGTGAAGAGGGCGTGCCGCGGGTGTGCTCCGTTGCTAGATTGTCGTACTCTGCCTCTTTTGTTCGCCGATTTCCGACCCCAAAACTGCTTTCATCACCCAAATAACTGCCTTAATATATGGCTATTATTTAAATGGTTAATAAATGGTGCTTCTTGGTAACAGTTATGGGCCAGAAACCGGTAAATACGCGGCTCTGAGTACGATAATCTGGCAACCGTGGTGTCCCCAGCGCGGGATGGCGCCTCGGCCGGGGTGGGAGTGTTGTTGTTGTGGTGGTGGGTGTGTTGTGCTGTGTGGCGAGTGTTGCGGTGTGTTGCCCTCACTCAAACTCTAAAGAAGAAGTGTTGTGCTGTGTGGCCAGACTCCCGAGTGTTGTGCTGTGTTGCCTGGCGCCGCCCCGACCCCTGAGTGCTGTGCTGTGGTGGATGTGTTGTGGTGTGTGGCGCGGACTCCCGAGTGTTGCCTGGCGTGCCTTGACTCCTCAGTGCTGTGTGGCGCCGCCCTGCCCTGACCCCTGCGTGCTGAGCGTCGCGCTGGCTCACTGCGGCGGGGACACAGCAGCACAGCGGCCTGCCCAGGTAAGGCGGGGCTTCCACGGGGCACGGGCACGTTCACTATCCTCCCCACCCCTCGGGGTTCTCCTTTTCCCATGAAATATTGGGGCGTATTATAAGACATTTCGCCGCCCAAGAACACATATGTGACAAGGCTTTCGTAGGAGTTGTGGGCATTTCCAGGAGTAGTTTTATGGCCCTGGTGATAGTTTGACCCCTCTTTTGTACCGTGAACCTAAAGAAACACTCATTAGAGCCCGATTGACCCCTTCTTTGGCCTTTAGAAATAGCTGATGTGAGAAGCGAAACTCTTATAATACCAGCCATAATATCGTGGCATTGTTGGAGTTTGATGTTCCCCTAATCCAGTGAAGTTATTATCTTCAGATAGAGGAAAGGGACACTCATTGGTTATCTAATAATATATTATTTTTGTTGTTTGTAGTCACATATTGCTGCTGCTGTTGTTGGTTATGTCATAGTATCAGTAATAGTAACAGTAGTAGTATTAGCAGGGTGCTATTTTAGCACCAATATCAAACTAGAGGAGTGGTGCAAGAATCTGAGGTTTCAGTTATCATGCTCTGGCAACCTGCTGTCATACAGAGTGTTTGATATCATGGATAATATAGGATATTCATTGGAGCGGGTAGCAGAGGTTTCGTCACTTTCTGGTTCGTCACCTGTGGGTGTTCGCACCTCCATGACTTCGCGTGCTAGTTGTTTTGCCACTTGAAAGGAGAGGTTTCGCTACTCACCAAGAAAACCTATTAAAATTTTAAAAATGTTAACAAAAAACATGCAGATCTCCTGCATCCTTTAACTCGTATACAGTGATGTCCTTTGTCAGAGAAAGAGGTCATGGTAGGTTGCATTTTTTTTGTATATTTTTTATTTGCCCCATAAAATCAGAATTTTTTTATTTTTTATTGCTCTGATATTTACATATGTTGACTGACAAATATTATCAATACAAACAAAATTAAAGGCCGTAAAATGGCTCAAAAAGGAAATTGAATATACAAAGGGACCTCTAAATACTTTAAAAAAACCTTCGACTGAAAACTTTTTATGACGATTTCAGATATCGCTTTGATTGTTAATAAATAGGGGTTAATAACCAGGCCAAAAAAAAAAAAAAAAAAAAAAAAAAAAAAAAAATATAAAAACTAAAGCAATTTACTTCTCTCCACAAACTTAAATATACAAAATAAAATAATTAATTAAATTACCATTTCACATTCCTTTACTGTTATTTTATAGAAATTACAATGCACATATGTATGCTAGATCTTCTACTAACTCCGTCATCATCATCCATCTCATGTTAACATTGGCCTTCACTTCCCTCCAGAAAGGCCTAGAGCTCTAGTGTGTCAACACACCAGTACAAACACACCACCAAAACCTCACCCACCCTCCCCCCACCCCTCCATCTCCATCACGTTTCTCCGTGGCTTGATGTGTTTTGGTTCGAGTGCCAAGGGTTCGATAAGAAAGTGATGCTTAAGTGATGACTGGACCTTTGAGAATGGATCACTGCACTGGGATCACTGCTGCTGATGTGCTGGCTGGCTGTAACTGTGCTGCTGGCTTGAAATAAGCTTCTCTTGGCTGAAATGGACTTCTTTTCCTTTTTGCTTTCCTCAGAGCTCCTCTTTCGAGTAACTGTGATGGCCTTTTACAGACTCGCTATCTTAAACTCCTGCTTGCCATATCAGGACCGGGCTGGGGATTTTTATGATGGAGGCAGATAAAAACACGAGGAGGCGTGAGGTGGGAGCAAGCGACCGGCGGAACGGCTTGATACATACAGAGGGCGCAGAAAACTGTCGAAACTTTTCAGATTTTCAGATTCTGTCTTTCGTGAACGAAAAAATGTCCTATATTCACTTTCTTTATCCGAATTTTTTTAACGAAGAGCTTCCGTATCGGAGGATCCTGTATATGTACTAAAAACTTCCGTAAAAGGTTCTACGTAGATATACGTAATAAACAGTGCGCGGGTTAAAAATCTGAAAGTGTTAAAAACATGCCGCTCCTGCAAGCCGCCTCTTCGAGTCTCAGTTACGAATCATTCATTGCCGCAGACGTTGGGTTAGGTCCAAGACCAACTATTGTTGCGCAAGCTCTTAGAAATGCTTCAGTGCAAAGGTTGCCATCCTCGTATCTGTCCTATAGGTCGAAGAGACGGCCATGCAATCGAGCGTACATAGTTTGATTGCGTTTGTTGAGAATGTTTTCAGATATGAGGTGCATCTGAAGCTCTACGGCTGCCGCTTCTTCACGGAGGAGTGTGACTATAGGGTAAAAGCCCAAGTCCGCTCTGCCAGTTTTACCATTCAGTCGGCGATGCCAGCCTAAAAAGAATAAATAAAAAAATACAATAATGATTTACAGCTGAAGCACTAAAAGATTAATTGTTGTGTAGCAGAATGATGACTGTGGAGCAAGTCTGGCTAAACTAAAGATTTCAGACTTTCCGCCTCACAAGAAAACGGAACGGTTATGGTAAGATTAGTCTAAGCATTTAATTACCGAAACATCTATAAAGAGTGAAACGTTCAGGTATCAAAACCACTCGGTGGCGAACCGGACTCCTGTTAGGTAGCGAAACCTCTTGCGCGAACGCCACGGGTAGTGAAACCTCTGTGAAGCATTGGAACAGGGGTGTGGTGTCAGATGTAGAAAATATTGACTCTGACTCCAGGAAATTTTAAGGGTGCAACCCACTTGACTCCACCCTCCTCCCACTTCCCCTTTTCTGAAGTACGGTGGTATACAAATCAAACCGAGCCACATAACACACGACACCACACCCAGTCACACAACATCACACAAATCGTAAAGGATATGGAGTTAGAGATATCTTTACTCCCTGACTCCGGCCAAAAGTAGCAACTCCGACTCCACACCCCTGCTTCGGAAACAGATGTTAGTATAATAATGTGCAACACCAATGATGAATACTGTCAAGTATAGTCTGTAGAGTTATAAATTATTAATAATGTCACTTACAGTTGTTTTGTTAATTTATTAGGCCAGCGATTATAATTATTAAACAGCCTTGGCACTGTGCCCTCCGCCGAGAAAAGTAGGAGGCATTAAAAATACATAATATTAATAAGAGTAAATAAATTGTAATTTTTATTATTATTATTATTATTATTATTATTATTTTAGTCATCTGAGGTGAAAAAAAAATTAACCTTCCTCCGACACATTTATATCAAGATTTTGTGAAAAACAAATTGTAGCTACAGTGGAACCTCGGTTTTCGTGATTAATCCATTCAAAAACCGAATGTACGAAAACTGAGGCTAATGAAATGGATAAATGAACATTGAACATCACTTTTTACCTTTATTGAAAACTCTTGTTGGCGTGTGGAAGATGGCGAGGAGGGGAGAGGGAGGAGGAGAGGTTATTGTTTGGAAGGGGAATCCCCTTCCATAACGACTATTCATTCGCCTGAACACCAAATTCTTATAAACGTGTTTGTATCTAATTTTTTCCTCGTATTTGGCCTCGGGTCAAGGTGGACTGAAATTCACGTATTTAATGCCAAAGAGAATAGGTATACTAGAACTTCATCATACATAATTGATGATATAATTCCTAATTATGTCCCAAGGGAAAGGTTCAAGGGAGGTCTAGAGGTAGCTACCTTGGAAATGCTACGTTTTCCTTCGAGGATGATGTTGCTAGACAAGCATAGCTACAGCTGTGAGTCACAAACGCATGGGATGCTTTGTGTGGGCGCTTGATTCCAGGAAATGAGTGGCCGAGTCACGCGGGCTGGCGGACGCGTTTGGTATGGACCATTTTCAACTGTACGAAAAATGAGCGAATGTACGAAAACTGGGACAAAATTTTGACGAAAAAAGTCGTTGAAAACCGAATTGTACAAAAACTAGGGTATACGAAAACCGAGGTTTGACTGTACTGCAACATTTGCTTCATGTAGATGTATGTAATGGTATATCATTGAAATTCACCCTGCAGTTAACCTAAGACCATTACAAAAAATAGGGGATTTTCTTTTCCCCCCAAAAGGGAGTGAGAGCATATCACCTTTGGGGTGATAAAATACATGGTTATATCTCAACTAAAATTTTAAACTACGTATGATGTGAAATGCACAGCATATGTTCTCCTTTGTATTTAGAGGTATTACACAGCAACACAGTGAACATAATGCACTTCAGCGCTCCACCATAGCACATATAAATTAAACATCCATGAAAAATATTTGCACCATCATGAAAAACATATATATCTGTAGCTCATTTGATTCAAGGAAATAAAATATGAACTTCACAAGAAATGTATCTCTGTGAATGTAGAGGCTTTATGCAGCAACAATGAAAATAATGCGCTTCAGCGCTGGAACATGACAGTTTTAACAGAAAAATCCCTCCCCAAAATATTGACATATTACATAATGAAATCAAAGACAGGCACAGGAAGACACCAATATTTACCGCTTGCCAGTGGGGAACCCACATCTTGGAAAACTCTTGACCCCATCAACATGAGGACGTGTATACTGCGTCCTTGCGTGCCCCGTACCATATCCAAGGACGCGCATACTGTGTCCTGGCTCACTTTAGCCAATATAAGAGTTATTTTATCTTTATATTTATGCTCACATCTCAAAATTATCAAATAATTTATGCTTCTTTATGTGCACCATTTAATTCTGCATGTTTTCATATATAATACATGATGATTGTGTTGAGTTTATGGCTGAAAACTTGTTATATTCAATAGCGACATTTGAAATTTGGCACGCGTGGCGATCTCAGATACAGCGCGGGGCGCTGTTTTGGCCCGGCCGTTGTGAAGGGGTTAAAACAAGCAGCGGCGTGTGCCTCCTCCACATGAGGCTGAGCTGGACCAGCTAGGAAGTGTGATAGGGTTTTTTTTTTTTTTTTTTAGGCTTCTTCCAGGTGGGGCCTGATGGTCGGCCCAGCCCGTTCTGGCGCAGGCGAGTGTTTATAGTGGCGCCATCATGTGACAATGTGCACATCAGTTTCCTTTGGCCAGTCCCACCTAAGACAGTCAGGATCACTAGAGGAACAAAGCATTTCAAGGATGTCATTTTTACTTCTGTTACATCATCATCACTTTCAACCCTGAAAAGCTTTACAACTTTTCCCCAGTAATATGTGCAAGGCTTATCCTAGAACACTGCATAGAATTCCCCCTCCTTAACAGCACTACACCTTGGAAGCTGTGTCCACATTAGTATCATCAACGTCTTCCAAAGAACCTGAGCTTTCAGCATCAGTAATGCACTCTGTTGGGGAATCCACATCTGATTCAGGCAATTCATCTTGAACTGGTTTCTTTTTTGGCTGCTCTCTTGTAGCTACGTACTTCCTTCTCCTTTAGCTGCTGTCTGTATTCTGCATCTTTTAAGATAGCCCCATGCATGGAGATGCGATGTCGCTTTGCTGGAGGAGCTGTTGGGCTAGGACGGCCACGTGACTTGATTTTTTGGTCTATGGTTGTTTCATCTTCCTTAGGCACTAAGCTGACAACATAGCGCATCCCGTCAGGTGTATGGCACTGTAGTTCTTTGATGAGATTACTTGGTGATTTCTCTAGCCTTGGAACATGACTTGTAGAAGCTGTGCTAGGGTTGAAGACCAACTTATGTTGTGCAGGCACGTGACGGGATGTGCTAGGTTATTCAGAAGATGGTCCTGGACGAGGCTGAATAGATGTAACACATTTAGGACTTTTGCCTGGTTGGTTTGTCAGCACTGGAGACCTATCTTCCTGTACAGGGTTACCAGCATTCACCCGTCGCAGACCTTATGTTCTTCTCAGATAAGCCAAGCTGCCAAATTTTTCTGATCTGATTGCCAAAGTCAGCCTTGCGCAAAGGCTCCTGTGCTCCAGTTTGATGAACTCTGGCAGTAAGGTGTTTTCATAGTAGGTTTTAAGAGGGTTGAAGCAGGACACATCCAGCGGCTGCAGAACATCTGTGGTGTGGGCTGGCTGCTTCAGTATGCTTATGTTTTGTTTCATTGCCAGCTCAATTGTTTCAGCAGAAGTATGTGTCAAATGGCCGGCAAACAAAAGTAGCTGTGGGTGTGTTTCCTTTGTCTTCTCCACAAATGTCTCAAAACATGCATCGAAAATGTCTGTCGTCATCCAACCACAGTCGCTAGTTGCGTGATAGGTAGAACTTCTTCCCCACGCCAGTTACTCGTGATGTTTTTCCCCTTGAATACAATCACAGGATCAAGAGCTGTTCCATCAGCACAGCACACAGCAAGCACTGTTGTATTTTCTCTGTTAGCACCACATAACACGAACTGCTTTACTTCCAACAGGTCCCACTGTTTTTCATTTTGAAGGATCTGAGGGAAAGCTACTCTCATCAAGATTCAAAAAACACTCTAGTCTATCACTTATTCCCAATCTGTTAACCTCAGCCTGCAGCACTGAATAGAATCCATAGTATATCACAAATGGGTCAGAGGTTACATTTTTCCTGGCTATTTGCATGAGTCCACTCTTTTTAAGGGGAGTTTGTGTCTGCATAAAACCTCTGGCCCAGTCATAACCTGGATTTTTTTCATTGACCCCTTCAACACAGGGACGCGTATCCTGCGTCCTTGCGTGCCCCGTTCTATATCCAAGGACAAACATACTGCGTCCTGGCTCGCTCTAGCCAATATACGAGTTATTTTATCTCTATATTTATGCTTACATCTCATAATTATCAAATAATTTATGCTTCTTTATGTGCACCATTTAATTCTGCATGTTTTCTTATATAATACATGATGATTATGTTGAGTTTATGGCTGAAAACTCGTTATATTCAATAGCAACATTTGAAATTTGGCGCGCGCGTCGATCCTGGATACGGCGTGGGGCACTGTTTTGGCCTGTCCGTAGTGAGTTTCTTTATGTGCACCATTTAATTCTGCATGTTTTCATATATAATACATGATGATTGTGTTGAGTTTATGGCTGAACGCTTGTTATATTCAATAGCGACATTTGAAATTTGGCGTACGCGGCGATCTCAGATGCGGTGTGGGGCGCTGTTTTGGGCCGGCCATAGTGAAGGGGTTAAACACATGATCCAGCTCATTGGCCCTTAAGTAGTTTCCAATAATTTCAATCATTTCATTGAGGGTGGGACCAAAGCCTAACTCAACCATGCGCTTTATGTAGCCAGCAAGCTTTTCCTCTAGTTCTAGTGACAGTTGGGGTTTTGCTCTTTGCTTCTCGAGTGACATCAAGCCCTGACTGTGTAGGTATCTTTGGCGAAGTATGAATATGGACATATGATATTTCTTAGCTGTAGACCTCACTGATGCACCATCTGCAACCTCCTGAACAACTGTCGTAAATGCAGCCTTCGTATACAGTTTTGATCGGGGTTTGTAAATTTGTGGCATTTTTGCTCCTGTATCTTATGAGAATGATGTGCCTGTAAAAAGAATGAACAGCAGAGTGTTAGACACAGTGCGTATTGCAGAATTTGGTTTTAGAGAAATTAACCCGGTAGCAGCAACAGGCCAAATTTGTGGCTTCACCGTGTTGTGTTGTGCCATGATATAAACCCCCTAAAATAGATGATACGTAAACTGATCACAAATGCTTTGATATATATTATGAAATGGTTTGTGTGGGTGGTGATTTTTTCTCATTTTTCTTGCTTGGAGGGACCATTAAGAAACATGATCCCCGCTGCTACCGGGTTAAAAGTTAATTGATGAATGTGATACGTCCCACTCTTCCATGAAGGTGTCCTTAAAATCTGAAAGCAGATACCCAAGCATTTTGAAAGGCCATGCCATGCCATGCAGTTAATAAAAAACATGAAAAAAGTTGTAGGAGGCCAAAACAAAAATGTTTACAGAGCCTCAGGTGTACCGTGTACACTAATGCAATTTAGAACGATTGAGAACACTTTTTGAAATGTTTATTCCATGCACATATCCCAAATGAAAAAAAAAAATTTAGTTTAGGTTAAAAGGACTTTTAGTATAACAGACAAGCAAATTTTTTTTTTTTTTTTTTACAGCTGAGGAGAGTGCAAGGGCGTAAAAAAAATAAAACAATAATGAAAAAAAAATCCCGCTACTTACTGCTCCTAAATAGAGTGGAGTGGCCCAAAAGAGAAATCAATTTCGGGAGGAGATTTGTCCTGATACCCTCCTCTTGAAAGAGTTCAAGTCGAAGGCAGGAGGAAATACTGATAAGGGAAGATCGTTCCAGAGTTTACCAGCGTGAGGGATGAAAGAGTGAAGATGCTGGTTAACTCTTGCATAAGGGGTTTGGATAATATAGAGATGAGCTTGATCAGAAAGTCATGTGAGGCAAGGCCGTGGGAGGGGGGGAGGCATACAGTTAGCAAGCTCAGAAGAGCAGTCAGCGTGAAAACATCGATAGAAGATAGAAAGAGAGGCAGCATCGCGACAGAATTTAAGAGGTAGAAGACTATCAGTAAGAGGAGGAGAGCTGATGAGACGAAGAGCCTTAGGTATTAGGAGGACAGAAGAGAGGGTAGAGATGCTGCTGCTACCAAGTTCTCTGGCACATGAGAGACAACAAGGACCATATAAGAAATAAATATCCCCTGATGGAACTATTTGTTGATACTATAATATGTTACCCAGAGGACAAAGCTATAGTGGACACTGCCTCAGGAACAGCAATTTCCAGCACAAATGAAGACCCAATCCTTTCAAAGAGAGTAATGAGAGAGAGAGAGAGAGAGAGAGAGAGAGAGAGAGAGAGAGAGAGAGAGAGAGAGAGAGAGAGAGAGAGAGAGAGAGAGAGAGAGAGAACATCAGAAACCACTACAGAGTTTTCAAAGGATTCAGAGCACAGAGCTGAAGGTAATGAGAGAGAGAGAGAGAGAGAGAGAGAGAGAGAGAGAGAGAGAGAGAGAGAGAGAGAGAGAGAGAGAGAGAGAGAGAGAGAGAGAGAGAGAGAGAGTTTAATACCTGCCCCTGTCCCCCAACCCCCCCCCTCCCCCCATCCAACACCTCCCTTCTAGGCCATTATATGAAAATCCTGAGCGGCCCCTTTTCTTCTATCGCGCGGTCCTTGCATCCCTCACATTGTTCCCACATATTCCTCTTTTCACCGCCCTGGGCTGATCCCAATCCCACACCCAAGGCATTCTATCTTTTATTCGTTAGGGCCTAAATGTACATACTTAAATCCATCATACACGTTTTTATTTATCTGTATACCTGTTTGCCTCTCTCTGTATCTGTCAAACTGTATTTTATCCCACTCAGAATATCTATCTCCATGTATATGTTTCGATCTATCAGTCTATCTATATCACTCAGTCGCTCAATGGACCGTATTGGCTGTACAGGCAGCGCCTCATGTGGCCACTCAACTCCAAGCTGTCCTTTCCATAGAGTTCAAGTTATAGACTAGAGTGCGTCTGAGGCTGTCTCCGGGATACACGGCCATGATGCCGCCATCGCTCCAAGCCGATGATTGCACACACTTCACTCCTGCCCGATTTCAGTTTTTCTCCATGTCAAATAGTCAGGAAATCGGGTAGGAGTAAAGTGTGTGCAGTCGTTGCCTTGGATCGGTGGCGGTACCAAGGCCCTGTATCCTGGTGGCAGCCTCAGACGCACTCTAGTACAGAACTTGAATTCTATGGAAAGTACTGCTGACAGTTCACCGACTGGCCACGTGTGGCGTTGCCTGTATTGCCAATACGGTCCATTTGCCATCTGTCTCTCTAGCCATGAATCTATCAGTAATTCTGCGCTGATCAATCCCTCTATCTTTGTCTTATCTACCTACTCATCCATATACCCCTTTTTTCAACGTGAAAGAGGCAGGTCAAGGGGAAAGAAAGCGATGTAAGAAAGAGCTTCCAGCAGTGGCGGTGGCTGAATGGATAGCGTGACGGCGCCGCGTTCAGGACGACGCGAATTCAGTCCCCGCCCGGTGCCACCAAGCTGGGATTTTTCAGCCGCCGCCGAGTGGCTTAAAACTACTCACTAGCTGTCCATAAGACCACCTATCAACCCGAACTCTAGATTCTACCAATGCAAGATGGCGCCAGTATAAACACTCGCCTGCGCCAGAACGGGCTGGGCCGACCATCAGGCCCCACCGGGAAGAAACCTTTGGGCCAACCATCAGGATCCACCGGGAAAAAGCCTACCGGCGCAATAGGCCACGACGTAAAAAAAAAAAAAAAAAAAACCTGATCCCGCAAAGTCCGTAAACTTACCAAATTTCTGGTTGGGAAGGTGTTTTGTTACTCCCCCCTTGTAAGCGTTTAAGTTAAAGGAAGGAGGAAATAGAGACATGAAAGGCTTTTTGAGAGTTTGCCAGCATGAAATAATGAGGGTACTCTTGCATGCTTTACGGAGTGTGACAGCTGCCTGGGGTTGAACTTGAGTAGAAAGTTGTGTAACTTCATGACTTTATCCCCTAAAACACTTCTCGATCTTCTTCCTCTGTTGGCGTTTCCTATATTCATATGTGGTCGCATCTCCTTACTAGTCGTCTCCACCGGTTACGATCCACCACCTGCTCCTCCACCAGCTGCCTGTCCTTGAGATCCTCCCTCAGTCTGTCCCTCCAGCGCAGCTTGGGTCTCCCTCGCCGGCGTAACCCCTGCACCTCCATAACCATCATTCCTTCGCACGTAGTTTTCATCGCTTCTCTTCACATGTCCGAACCACTGCAGTTTCCTCTCCTGCGGTTTTGCCGACGCTTCCACCACCTTCACTGTACCTCGAATCTGGTCATTTCGTTTCCTATCTACCCTCGTCACCCCGCACATCCACCTCAACATCCTCATCTCTGTGACATCCAGCTTCCTTTCTTGCACCTTTTTCAACGCCCATGTCTCCGCTCCGTACAACACTGGCCTCACTACCGTCTTGTACACCTTCACTTTTATTCTAGCCCCGATACTCTCCTCCAGTTCCACGCTGCCTGGATCCTGTGGCCTAAAACACTTCTCGATGTTGTCCCTTTAACACATGCAATCCAACCTCCTCAACTTTGGTCTTCCTTTGGTCTTCCTCTCTCTCGCACCTTCATGTCCATTGCTCTTCTTTCACTTCCACTGACTCCTCATGACGTGTCTTTATACCATTTCACTGAACACGCACCTTCTTTAGTACTTCCCTCCCTCTTTCACTGTGCCTCTTATCCATTTATTTCTTACCTTCATGACCATTGCTCTCCTTTCCTTTCCACGAACTCAATAACGTGTTCGCATCATTTCATTGAACACGCACTTTCTCTAAGTCTATATATACCAAGTCAAGTCACTCTTCTTCAAAACTGCGACCGGTACGCGCAAGAGGCGGTTTTGGGGCGGAGCATCGGGATGACGTCACTTGAAGCTAAAAAAAAAAATACCCGCCAGTTCAGGGGTGACTAAAGTTGGGGCCGTATGTGCACTCTGGATGTGCATTCTCGCCTCCTATCACAGCGTGTTCAGGCAAACCACTGACGAAAAAATATGTCTTTTTATTGTGCTATTGCGTGACTGTAATTCCATTGCCTACAAACGGCGGTGTGGGGTGTGAGGGAATGCATGATGAAGTGATTGATTTAAAATAGTCCGCCTTTCTTCGTTTTCTCTAAATCCCTGTTTCTACATTCTCTAGTTTGGCTCCAAGCAGTGTCACGCATAAACCACGCCTCTGCCGTGTCTCCTTCCACAAACCTGCGTATGACTTGACTTGGCGTATATAGACCTAGCACTTTCTTTGGTACTTCTCTTCCGCTTAAACTGTGGCTCCAATCCATTTTATTTCTTTACACATCTGTACCCCTCGTCAGCTGTAACCTTTGGCTCTATTACGATTATCTTATCACTGACGTTATATATTCAAAACGGGATTCCACATTTACCTCGCCACCGTCACGCAGGAAAGGAGGACACACGAGGATATATTTGTACAGGCAAGGTAAGGTAGAGGAGGAGGAAGAGGAGGAGGTTGCACTCAGGAATAGGACCAAACGTTTATGAGGGAAATAATCGTAAAATGCGGAGACGAGAGGAGGAGGAGGATATTGAATGGGTGTGGTTGGCATATGGAGAGAGAGAGAGAGAGAGGGGTGGGGGTGGCATGGAATAAAGGCTGGAGGAGTGTTTGGTGAGAGCGGGAGAGAATAATTAAGTTTGCCCTGCTGCTCTGAATCTAAAGAGGATGTACGGTAGTATCTCACGTCCTCTTCCTCTTCCTCTTCCTTTTCCTTCTTCCTCTTCCTCCTCGTTCTTACCTCATCGAGCTCTTCTTTTTTGTGTGTGTGTGTTTGTGTGTGTGTGTGGCTTTCATCTTTCACTTCCTTCATCTACTGCCCCTTCTCCTCTTACACCTCCTCCTCTTCCCCCTCCTCCTCCTCCTCCTCCTCTTTCTGCCATTACTTCTATTATTACCCATTCTCAATCCTCCTCCTCCTTTCTTTCCTTTTTTTTTCCTTCCTCCTTCTCTTTCTCCTTCCTATCCTCCTCCTCCTCCTCCTTCTCCTCCTTCCCGGATCTTGGGGTCGCTACCAGCAGTGCCCCAAATCATACAAATCACTTAAGTCTGGCTGTAAAAAAAGCTAATACTACGATTGGGTTCATATTGAGGAACTTCGTGCATAATTTTTTTTTTTACGTCTTCGCCTGTAGCGCCGGTAGGCTTTCTTCAGGAGCCTGGTGGTCGGCCCAAGCCCATCATGGCGCAGGCAATTATTATAATGGCGCCATTTATGCTTGGCTCACGCTGCCCCCCGGAACTCATTCTTGATTCACGGTTTCTTCTAGAGTCCGGGTTGATGGGTGGTCTTCTGGACATCATGTGGGTAGTCTTAGGCCACTCGGCGGTGACTGAAAAATCCCAGGTGGTAGCGTGGGGATTCGAACCGACGTCGTCCATGGCGCGGTGAATGTGGGGCCCGCACGCTAACCACTCAACCACCGCCTGCCCGAGTCATGTTAACTTTTTCTTACTCGTTCGTAAGACCTCACCTGGAATACGCACTGCCGTATACGTACACCAAAAGGCTTTCTGTTGACTGCTCTTTCATGTTTCCTCCTCCTCAATGCCCTCTTTGCTTTAAATGAGTTGGTGACGTCACATTGTCATTTTTTCTTTCATCCATTTTTCCCTTCTCTTTCTTCTCCCTCTCCTTCCCTTCCTTTCTTCCCCTCTCCCATTATTTTTGTCCCTACAGTCTTTTTATCTTCGCCTTCATTTTCTTTCCGCTCCCCTCACTTCCTATCCTCTTCCTTCCCCTCCTCTCCTTTCCCTTCCTTTCCATTCCTTTTGTATCTTCCTCCTCTCTTCCTTCCCTCCTGTCCCTCTTCCCTTTCCTCTCCTCGCTTCCCTGTACATAGTTGAACCTCTCTTTCCAGTCCCTCTCCTCCTCCTCCTCTCTTCCTTCCTTCCTGTCCCTCTTCCCTTTCCTCTCCTCGCTTCCCTGTACATAGTTGAACCTCTCTTTCCAGTCCCTCTCCTCCTCCTCCTCTCCCTTCCCTCCCCCTCTCCTTTCCTCTCCCTTACGCATCGCTTTCTCTCACTGTCCTTTCCTTTATTTCCCTTTCCTTCCTCTCCCTTTTTCCCTCATCTGCCTCCCCTCCTCACCTCTCTCTCTCTCTCTCTCTCTCTCTCTCTCTCTCTCTCTCTCTCTCTCTCTCTCTCTCTCTCTCTCTCTCTCTCTCTCTCTCTCTCTCTCTCTCCATTGACGTCATCAGGAATGTGACGTCACAAGGGTCCCAGCGTGTGTTGACACTCTCTCTCTCTCTCTCTCTCTCTCTCTCTCTCTCTCTCTCTCTCTCTCTCTCTCTCTCTCTCTCTCTCTCTCTCTCTCTCTCTCTCTCTACTACTACTACTACTACTACTACTACTACTACTACTGCTACTACTATTACCACTACTAGTACTACTACCATTAATAATAATAATAATAATAATAATAATAATAATAATAATAATAATAATGATAACATTGATATATGTGACTGCTGTTATTATTATTATTATTATTAGTATTATTAGTATTATTAGTATTATTATTATTACTATTATTATTATTATTTTTATTTTTATTATGATTATTATTAGAAAAAAGTATATATTAGTAGTAGTAGGCTAGTGGTAGTGGTAGTAGTACTATTTTATTATTATTATTATTATTATTATTATTATTATTATTATTCATGTTATTATGAAGTCCACAATTTAGAATGATTGTCGTAAATCTGTAATAATAATAATAATGATAATAATAATAATAATAATAATAATAATAATAGATGCAGCCGTTACCTTCTTCTCTCCTCTCTTACTCTTCCTTGTCCTTTCCCTCTTTTTCCTTTCTCTTCCCTTCCTCTCATTCCCCTTCGTCCTCCCCCTCCCCCCTTTGTCGATATCTTGTCCCCCCTCCCAATCACCCTCACCCCTGATACTGACCTTTCTCACCCAGCAGGAGGAGGAGGAGGAGGAGGACCTGAGAGAGGTTAAAGGGATAGGAACCAGTCGAGATAAGAGATGCTCGAGCAAGAGGAGGAGGAGGAGGAGGAGGAGGAAGAATGATGACCGAGAGGAGAGGAAATCATAAAAGCAGGAAGGAGGAGGAGGAGGAGTGGGGAGGAAGGTGGAATGTAAGTAGTGGAGACAGGTTAGGAGAAGAGGAGGAGGAGGAGGAGAGTGGGGGGATAGAAGGAGGAAGATGAGCAGAGAAAGTAAATTGGAGGAAGAGGAGGAGGAGGAGGAGGAGGAGGAGGAGAAGAAGAAGTTGTAGAAGTTGGATGATTGTGTAGTAGGAGGGAGAGGGAGGAGGAGGAGGAGGAGGAGGAGGAGGACGAGGACGAGGTGTTAGGAGGAGGAAGAAGAAGAATGGAATGATTGCACGTTGATGGAAGAGAAGAGGAAGAAGGAAAGAGATGGAGGAAACTTATTGGAGAGAGAAAGAATTAAGGAATGAAGGAGGAGAAGGGAGAGAGAAAGGAGAGAACAAGGATGATCAAGGAAGAAAGAAAAAAGGCGAGGAGGAAAGAGTTGAGAGGAAGGAAGGAAGGGTAGGACAAGAGAATAAGATGAAAGAACATAAGAACATAAGAACGTACGAGTCTGCAAGAGGCCGGTAGACCTGTACAAGGCAGCTCCTTTGAACCTAAGCTCCCGTGATTCGCTGTCCATGAATTTATCTAATCTATTTTTGAATGTGACAATTGTATTGGCACTCACCACATGACTGCTCAGCCTATTCCACTCATCCACCACTCTGTTAGTAAACCAATTTTTGCCTATGTTCCTGTTGAATCTGAATTTATCCAGTTTAAACCCATTACTTCGTGTCCTACCCGGTTCTCTTACCAACAAAACCTTATGAATATCCCCTTATTAAAGCCCTTCATCCATTTATAAACCTCGATCATGTCTCCACGCACCCTTCGCCTTTCTAGAGAATGCAAGTTTGACTGAGTCTTTCCTCGTATGGCAAGTTTCTCAACCCCTGAATCATCTTAGTCGTCCGCCTCTACACCGATTCTAACATTTTGATATCCATTAAATAGTAAGGTGACTATTGGGGAGAGAAAGAATTAAGGAATGAAGGAGGAGAAGGGAGAGAGAAAGGAGACGACAAGGATGATAAAGAGAGAAAGAAGAAAGGAAGGAAGGCTAGGACAGAGAGTAAGATGAAAGGAAAGAAGGAACGGAGGAAGAAATACGAAGGAAGGAAAGTGAGGAGATAAGAGGAAGGAAGGTAAAGAAGGAAGAAAGAGGGAGGAAGGAAGGAAGGAAGGAGGAAGGAAAGTGAGGAGAAAGAAGGAAGAAAGAGGGAGGAAGGAAGGAAGGAAGACAGAAGAGGAGGAAGGAGTAACAAGGCGAGGCAAGAGAAATCAGACAGTAGGGGAAGGGAGGGAGAGGGAGAGTGGGAGAGAGGATTAAGAGACAGAGAACCTTTGGTAATGACTTGACCCCTTGAGACTACTACTCATCTCTCTCTCTCTCTCTCTCTCTCTCTCTCTCTCTCTCTCTCTCTCTCTCTCTCTCTCTCTCTCTCTCTCTCCTAAGTACGTCTTCATATTCTTATTTACTTTTCTCTTAATTTTCTTCTTTTCTCTCTTTTTCATCTTTTCTCTCTTTTTCATCTTCTCATCTCTCTCTCTCTCTCTCTCTCTCTCTCTCTCTCTCTCTCTCTCTCTCTCTCTCTCTCTCTCTCTCTCTCTCTCTCTCTCTCTCTCTCTCTCTCTCTCTCTCTCTCTCCCCCTCCATGTTATATCCAGCACCCACCTAGCCTTCTCTCTCTCCTGTCTCTTCATGTTATACCCAGCACCCCCCTACCCTTCTATCTCTCTCCATGTTTTACCCAGCAGTTTTCTCTTCATTCCTGTGCATAGTTATCCGTACAGACCTTTTCTATGGCGCCAAGTTTCTGAACCATTTGATAAAACTGGCAGGGTGATATTTAAGCACATCAACTTGCACACAGCGAAATACCTTATTGAATTATGTAACAACAACGTGGCAAACTTTATCAACCATTAGGCGTGTCAGTCGGGGAGTCAGGCAGTCTGTCAGTAAGCGCGGTTCGTGGCTTAAATTCACCTCAAGGGAGACATCCAAGTGTAAGAATTCAGATATAAATGTATATTATGATTCTCGTATTTGTGGGATATTTGTATGGAACGTTGTTGTTGTTGTTGTTGTTGTTGTTATTATTATTATTATTATTATTATTATTATTATTATTATTATTATTATTATTATTATTATTATTATTATTATTATTATTATTACTACTACTACTACTACTACTACTACTACTACTACTACTTTTACTGACTGAGAGAGATTACTACTACTACTACTACTACTACTACTACTACTACTACTTTTATTACTGAGAGAGAGAGAGAGAGAGAGAGAGAGAGAGAGAGAGAGAGAGAGAGAGAGAGAGAGAGAGAGAGAGAGAGATTATCGCTCTGAGTTGGGTATTGATATCAAACTTATGCAGGTAACTCCGCGGAAATAATTGCGGATGAAATTCTATCCCATTTGTATCTTGTTTCCTCCTCCTACTCCGGGGGCTTCGTGGTGCAGTGGTTAGCACACTCGGCTCACAACCAAGAGAGCCCGGGCTCGATTCCCGGGCGGAGTGAAAAAATTTGGGCGGCTTTTCCGATACTCTACGCCCCTGTCCACCCAGCAGTGAATGGGTACCAGGTATTAATCGGGGGTTGTGTCCCGTCTCCTGGGGTCTGTTCCCTTCTCCTATAATTCCTTCCCCTCCTGTCTCTCTCCGGCATATGACCACAGATGTTGCGCCGACTAAATCAAACTCTCCTTTTCCTCTTACTCCTACACCTACTCCCTTTACTTTTTTCTGTTGTTTTGTTTCTTCTTTTTCTTTCCCACCCCGATTTCTCTTCCTCTTCCTCCTCCTCTTCCTCTTCTTTTTCGTAATCGTAATCCTAATACTCCTGTTTGCACCCCAACCATTCTTTGATTCCTTGCATTCCTACCCCCTCCCCCCTTCTCTCTCTCTCTCTCTCTCTCTCTCTCTCTCTCTCTCTCTCTCTCTCTCTCTCTCTCTCTCTCTCTCTCTCTCTCTCTCTCTCTCTCTCTCTCTCTCTCTCTCTCTCTCTCTCTCTCCTCCATATCTATAAGAATCCTCTATAGAGAGAGAGAGAGAGAGAGAGAGAGAGAGAGAGAGAGAGAGAATGTGGAGTATTGAAAAGTAATGGAAAAGGGAGGGAAGAAAGGATTTTGAAAAACTATTCTGAGGATGAAGAATGGCAGAGAGAGAGAGAGAGAGAGAGAGAGAGAGAGAGAGAGAGAGATGGGGGTTCAACGCTGTGTTAAAGACGAGGGAATGTTTGCCGGCAGCTGCTTCCTCTTCTTCTTCCTCCTCCTCCTCCTCCTCGTCTTCCTCCTCTTCCTTTTCCTTCCTTCAGTTCCTCCTATTATTGTCTTTCTCCTTATGATTTGTCTTCCCTGCCATCTCTCTCTCTCTCTCTCTCTCTCTCTCTCTCTCTCTCTCTCTCTCTCTCTCTCTCTCTCTCTCTCTCTCTCTCTCTCTCCATTATTTCCTTCTCCCTCCCTTCTTACCCTCTTATCCACCTTCCCGCCCGCCCTCACTCCCTCTCATTTTTACTCTCCCTCCCTCCCTCCCTCCCCCTTTTCTCTTTACACACACTCTCTCTCTCTCTCTCTCTCTCTCTCTCTCTCTCTCTCTCTCTCTCTCTCTCTCTCTCTCTCTCTCTCTCTCTCTCTCTCTCTCTCTCTCTCTCTCTCGGCCGTGAAAGATTATATTTGTTTTTCCTCGACTCGTTCATGATTTGGCTTTTGAGCTTACCTTGCCGAGTGGCTGACTGACTTCCTCCCTCACTGACTGACTGACTGACTGACTGATCGATTGTGTGGTTTGATTGTTGGATCGGCTGAAGACTGACTGATAGGCTGGCTGGTTGATTATATTGTTGACTGAATGGACTGGCTGGCTGACTGACTGACTGGCTGACTGGCTGACTGATTGATTGAATGTTTAATTGGCTGGATAACCTATTGACTGACTGACTGAATGACTGGCTGACTGACTGATTGATTGAATGTTTAGTTGGCTGGATAACCTATTGACTGACTGAATGAATGACTGGCTGACTGATTGATTGAATGTTTAGTTGGCTGGATAACCTACTGACTGACTGACTGAATGACTGGCTGGCTGACTGACTGACTGGTCGACTGTCTGGTTGGCTTGCTGACTGATTCACTGACTGGCTGACTGACTCACTCACTCACTCACTGGCTGGCTGACTGACTGACTGATTGACTGGTTGATTGAACGTTTTGTTGGCTTACTGACTGACTGATCGCCTGGCTGACTGACTGGATGGCGGGGTGTCTGGTTCACTGACCTACTGACTAGTTGATTGAATTATTTGTTAACTGCCTGACTGACTGACTGACTAACTGATTGAATTACTAACTGAATTACTAACTGACTAACAGATCGACTGAATGAAAGAGATAGAGATATATAAATAGATAGACAGAGAGAGAGAGAGAGAGAGAGAGAGAGAGAGAGAGAGAGAGAGAGAGAGAGAGAGAGAGAGAAGGGGAGGGAGGGGGGCGTGATACCAGGATGAGGAAACACCAGCTTTAAGTAGAAGCATAGCTACACTCTCTCTCTCTCTCTCTCTCTCTCTCTCTCTCTCTCTCTCTCTCTCTCTCTCTCTCTCTCTCTCTCTCTCTCTCTCTCACACACACACACACACACACACACACACACTGATGTTATGTTAACCTTAAAATAATGGCGCTTCTGACCTTATATATCCGCCCTCATTGAACCTACCATGTGTGTGTGTGTGTGTGTGTGTGTGTGTGTGTGTGTGTTTCACCGCCACACATACACCTGCGGTTAGGTACCCATCCCATTACTGAGCCTTTATACCATACCAGTGCTCCATTATGGTAACTGTTATTGCTGTTCATATTATTGTTGTTATTATTATTATTATTATTATTATTATTATTATTATTATTATTATTATTATTGTTGTTGTTGTTACTATTATTATTATTATTATTATTATTATTATTATTATTATTATTATTATTATTATTATTATTATTATTATTATTATTATTGTTGTTGTTATCTATTCCTCCTCCTCCTCCTCCTCCTCCTCCTCCTCCTCCTCCTCCTCCTCCTACTACTACTACTACTACTACTACTACTACTACTACTACTACTATTGCAACTACCCTTGATTATTGCTTGTTTAATAGGGATGGCGCAATAGTAATCACAGGTAAAGTTAATTGGTATAGGTAATTAGTGAACTTAACACACACACACACACACACACACACACACACACACACACACACACACACACACACAATGTCGTAATGAGGTCTAATTGGTCTAAAGGGAGAAGGATTTCGAACAGGTAGATAAAGTCAGATTGATTTACAGATAGATTGATGGATGGACAGTCACACACACGGATAAACAGACAAAGAGATGGATAGATAGAGGTAAATTGATTGATAGGTATTGTTATATAGGTACATTATTTCACTGATTAGTAGATAGAAAGTTGAAGAAATATAGAAGTAGGAAAACAGACACACAGACATACACTGACAGGAGGACAAGCTTAGAGAGAGAGAGAGCGGAATCACGACCACATCCACCACCACCACCACCACCACCCTGCCCTCACAAACGGAAGCTGTTTGTCCAAAGGGGAAAAGCAATGTGTCCAGGTGGATGGCTGGAGGCTGGGAGGGAGGGAGGGAGAGAGAGAGGGGCTGGAGCAGAGGAGCAGACCAAGGGGGGGCTAGAGAGAGGACTGAAGGAAGGTAGGAAGAGTGACGAAGCAGACCATGACCAAGGGAAGATATTTTATTTTGTTTTATTATTTTTCTTTTTACATGTGGCCTATGGCGCCGGTAGGCTAATCCATATGGGCCTGATGGTCGGCCCGAGCCCGTCATGGCGCAGGCAATTGTTTATAGTGGCGCCATTATTATTGGCTCATGCTGCCCCCCGGAGCTCATTCTTGATTTCACTTGCGCTGTACAGCTTCTTCTAGAGTCCGGGTTGATGGGTGGTCTTCTGGACAACATGCGGGTTTTCTTAGGCCACTCGGCGGTGACTAAAAAATCCCAGGTGGTTAGCGGCGGATTCGAACCAGCATCATGGACAACGCGTCGAATGCAGGGCCGGCACACTAACCACTCAGCCATATATATATATATATATATATATATATATATATATATATATATATATATATATATATATATATATATATATATTTACAGTAGAGGGAACAGTTTAAGGGCAAAAAAAGAAAAAAGGAAACAATAATAAAAAAAAGCCCACTGCTCACTGCTACAAAAGAGTCAAGAAGAGTGGCCGAAAGCTAGGTCAAATTCGGGAGTAGAGGTGTCCTGATACATCATTAACATTGTTATTATTATTGCATATCAACCGTTGTAAATATTCATTCACGATACTCAAAAACATGTCTATGCTCGGAAATAAATTTCCTCGTCAATGGAGTCATCAACAGGCTTTAAGGAGTTTCCCTTAATCTAGAGGCGTGTTAACGGACTTAATACAGCGAAGCTCTCAGCTTCGTTTGACAGCCTTGAAAACACAAACAGCAATGTTTGGTTTTCATAGTAGCGGCCCAGGCAAGACAATAGGGAAATGGAAGGTGAGGACATGGGAAGGATCTTTGGAGGGTTTCAGCACTCCTCGTTTCCCATATATACCTCACCGGGAGTGGCTTACGCCCGTTTCGGTAGGTGTCTATCTACCTACTCCACTCAGAGAGAGAGAGAGAGAGAGAGAGAGACTAGACCAGTGAAGAGCAAAGGAAAGCTGAAGGGAGTGAGTGCAGGAAGGATAGAGGGGGAGCCCAGACCGGATGAGACAAAAGGGGGGTTGAAAGGAACGGAGAAGGAATGAACCACACCAAGGAAAGCTTGAAAAGACCAAAGGAGCGAGAAAGCACACCAAACCACACAAGACTAGACTAAAGCATTCTAGACCAGACCAAGGGAAAGCCCAAATCAGCAGCCCCTTAGAGTGTGTGTCAAGCCCCTTGTGTTGAGTGACCTAGTTTTAGCGGCCTGGTCTGCACACGCCCGCTCCTCTAGCACCGAGCACCGCCAAACTGCCTGCACTCACCTGGTTCTACCTTTCCTCTCCCTGTCCACCCTTACCTGCAGGTCATTGTTACAACACCTGGTTAATTATCGCCTGTCCATATCCATCTTTCGTGATTTGTTTATTTAGTATACATTTGACCTCATTTCTTTTTCTTTTTTTTCTTTTTGTTTCTATATCTATCTGTTCATCCTCACAAGTCTTTGCTTTCTAAACTGCCCTCTTACGGTTTCTATCCTTCTCTCTGTTCCTTTATCTCCAGCTTCCTCTCCGGCCGTTCTATCTCCACTGTGGTAGACGGTCGCTGTTCTTCCCGTAAACCTATCAACAGGGTGTTCCACAGGGCTCTGTCCTATCACCAGGGTTGGAAAAAATCATGATTTAAAAAAGAAAAAAAATCGATTTATTTGATTTAAATCGGATTTTTTTTTTTTATTTAAATGATTTTTTTGCATTAATCCTTGTTTGTTTACACTGATTATTTCTTTCAGTCTTATGAGGCCATTTTCTTGTATTAAACTTGGCAATGTTAAATGAAACCATAGTTTAATACACATTACCCATGATAAGTTTTCACATAAAAATCATAAGTAGGACTAAAAGTTTATTTTTTTAATGATTTTAAGTATTTTTCTTGTAAGAGAAGGCAATGATTCACTGGTGCCTGATTTGCTACAGGACCAGCACAAGATCAACGCAGGACAAGTAAACTTGACACTTTTCCTCTACAACTGATTCACATGTTCTTCCTTATTTATTTTATATATATATATATATATATATATATATATATATATATATATATATATACACACACACACACACACACACACACACACACATATATATATATACACATATATATATATATATATGTGTATATACATACATAAATACATAATTTAAATCATTAGATATTTTACTCTTGATATAACACTTAAATCATCTTAAATACGGTATATTTAATTTTGATTTAAATCATGATTTGTTTTACTCATTTAAATTGATTTAAATCACTTGATTTAAATAATTTGATTTAAATCAAAATAACCCTGCTTATCACCCACTCTCTTCCTGTTATTCATCAATGATCTTCTTTCCTTAACAAACTGTCCTATCCACTCATACGCTGATGACTCCACTCTGCATTATTCAACTTCTTTCAATAGAAGACCCTCTCAACAGGAATTACAAGACTCCAGACTGGCGGCTGCAAAACGCTTAACTTCAGACTTTGCTAGCATTTCCGATTGGGGTAAAAGGAACCTTGTGTCCTTCAGTGCCTCAAAAACCCAATTTCTCCACCTATCAACTCGACATAATCTTCCAAACACCTATCCCCTATTCTTCGATAACACTCAGCTGTCACCTTCTTCAACACTAAATATCCTCAGTCTGTCCTTAGCTCAAAATCTCAACTGGAAACTTCACATCGCCTCTCTCACTAAATCAGTTTCCTCGAGGTTGGGCGTTCTGTATCGTCTCCGCCAGTTCTTCTCCCCCGCACAGATGCTTTCCATTTTAGGGGCCTTGCCCACCCTCGTATGGAGTATGCATCTCACGTGTGAGGGGGCTCCACTCACACAGCTCTCCTGGACAGAGTGGAGTAGGCTCTTCGTCTCATCAGCTCTCCTCTTACTGACAACCTTCTACCTCTTAAATTCCGCCGCCATGTTGCCTCTTTCTATCCTCTATCGATATGTTCATGCTGACTGGTCTTCTGAACTTGCTAACTGCATGCCTCCCCCCCTCCCGCGGCCCCGCTGCACACGACTTTCTACTCAAGCTCATCCCTATACTGTCCAAACCCCTTATGCAAGAGTTAACCAGCATCTCCATTCTTTCATCCCCTTCACTGGTAAACTCTGAAACAGCCTTCCTTCGTCTGTATTTCCTCCTGCCTATGCTTTAACCTCTTTCAAGAAGAGTGTATCAAGACACCTAGCCACCCGAAATTGACCTCTGTTTAGGCTACTCTTTACTTCTATCTTTTATAGGAGCGGCGAGTAGCGGGCTTTTTTTTGTGCTCTTTTTGTTGCTCTTGTGCCGTGTCCTTTGATGTGAAAAAAATCGTAATAATGATAACAGTTTCCAAGAGCAACGAAGTAAGGCTTTCGGGAGAGAGGGAGGGATAAGTGTGGCTTTGGGAACAGATTAACCTTTAAGAATCTACGGAGTGTGTGTGTGTGTGTCATTCACCAAGGGTCGGCTCACGTGTTGGACCTGCGATCGCCAGTCAGAACATTCCGGGAAAGAGATTGGAGCTACATTGAAGTGGATCTATGGATGCACTGGGCCCTCCAACCCCATCTTCCCCAGTGTGTGTGTGTGTGTGTGTGTGTGTGTGTGTGTGTGTGTGTGTGTGTGTGAGAGAGAGAGAGAGAGAGAGCGTGTGTTTGTATCAAAAGCGAACGATATTACCTAGGGAATTAGAGAGAGAGAGAGAGAGAGAGGTATTCAAAACAGTTGGTGTGTGTGTGTGTGTGTGTGTGTGTGTGTGTGTGTGTCAAAACTCAAAAGCGAACGATATTACCTAGGGAATGAGAGAGAGAGAGAGAGAGAGAGAGAGAGAGAGAGAGAGAGAGAGAGAGAGAGAGAGAGAGAGAGAGAGAGTGTAAGAGGCAGGTATTCAAAACAGTTGCAAAAAAAAAAAAGACAGGTATTACTACAACAAGAATAGTACAAAAGGTAAAAGACGGAAGGAAGGGAGGGAGGGGAAAGAGCTCGGGAGGAGGAGGAGGACTGGAAGGGAAGGCTTGGGGGTGTGAAGCTTAAAGTATTACCGGAGGGAAGAGAGGGACAGCTATTGTTACTACAGGGAATTCAACACAAAAGGGTGAGAGGGAAGAAGATTGTGTACAACGCTATAGAGTCCGTATAAAAGATGTCTCGCCGGTGGAGACAAGTAGATTAAATGAGAGGCGGAGGAGAGAGTGTAAGGGTTTTACTGTGTATTATTTATATTTTTTTTGAGTGGTTTCGTTCCAAAATGCAGGAAAAATATATGCTAGTGCTACAAAGGCACGTAATTGGGGAGGTGGTGGCTGAATGGATAGCGTGACGGCGCCGCGTTCAGGACGACGCGAGTTCAATCCCCGCCCGGTGCCACCAAGCTGGGATTTTTCAGCCGCCGCCGAGTGGCTTAAAACTACCCACATGCTGTCCAGAAGACCACCTATCAACCCGGACTCTAGATTCTAGGATTAAAGATGAGCTCTGGGAGGGCAGCATGAGCCAATGCAAGATGGCGCCACTATAAACACTCGCCTGCACCAGAACGGGCTGGGCCGACCATCAGGCCCCACCGGGAAGAAGCCTTGGGCCAACCATCAGGATCCACCGGGAAGAAGCCTACCGGCGCAATAGGCCACGACATAAAAAAAATAAAAAATAAAAATAATAAAGAAATAAATTCGTGTTGGTATTTGATTTTTTTTCTATGATTACGTTAAAAATACAGGAAGAAAAAATACGCGTGCTGTAAAGTCAAACAATAATTTCATGTTAGTATATTTTTTTTTTAATATAACGTTTCAAAATGCAAGGAAAAAAATATATGCTATTGAGTTTCGTAATAAATTAATGTTGGAATGCATTCTTTAGTTTAAGCAGTAAAACTGAACCACTAAAGTTTCTGGAGAATATGATGAAATGAAACACTTTTTCGGTCGCCACTTTGATACTGTGGTTGTTCATTTGTCATTTTTACGGCAGGTCATACCAGGCGTACACGGAGCTTCGTGGTGCAGTGGTTAGCACACTCGGCTCACAACCGAGAGAGCCCGGGCTCGATTCCCGGGCGGAGTGGAAAAATTTGGGCGGCTTTTCCGATAGCATACGCCGCTGTCCACCCAGTAGTGAATGGGTACCAGGTATTAATCGGGGGTTGTGTCCCGTCTCCTGGGATCTGTTCCCTTCTCCTATAATTCCTTCCCCTTCTGTCTCTCTCCGGTATATGACCACAGATGTTGCGCCGACTAAACGAAACTTTCCAACTTTCCAACCAGGCGTACACTGACAACCGATGGACAACCAAAGTAACAGAGTAGCATCTCATTGTAGAAGTCAGGGCAAACGGGGAACCAGGAGGAGAGATGAAATTCAAACCTTTCTTTACCGGAGTAGGAGGGAGTACACTGACATTAAATACTGAAAAGTGGATGGCGTTAACACATTGATTGCGGATTTCCTACATGAAGACCTCACCAAGCTACAGGAATGGAACAAAAAGTGGCTGTTACAGATCAATGAAGAAAAACGTAAAGTCCTGCACCTTGGGAGGGGATATCCAGTATACGAATACCACATGGAAAACACTCCACTATCCACCACAGAGGCAGAGAAAGACCTGCGAGTATATGTTACCAGGCTACCAGTCAAAGCCAAATCCATGCCAATCGCAGCGGACGGGCCCTTTGACTGCGGTTAACCTACCAGAAGACATCACCAAGCTACAGGAATGGAACAAAAAGTCGCTGTTACAATTCAGTGAAGAAAAATGTAAAGTCCTGCACCTTGGGAGGGGATATCCAGCACACCAATACCACATGGAAAACACTCCACTATCCACCACAGAGGCAGAGAAAGACATGGGAGTATATGTTACCAGGCTACCAGTGAAGGGATATCCAGTACACCAATACCACATGGGAAACACTCCACTATCCACCACAGAGGCAGAGAAAGACATGGGAGTATATGTTACCAGGCTACCAGTGAAGGGATATCCAGTACACCAATACCACATGGGAAACACTCCACTATCCACCACAGAGGCAGAGAAAGACATGGGAGTATATGTTACCAGGCTACCAGTGAAGGGATATCCAGTACACCAATACCACATGGGAAACACTCCACTATCCACCACAGAGGCAGAGAAAGACATGGGAGTATATGTTACCAGGCTACCAGTGAAGGGATATCCAGTACACCAATACCACATGGGAAACACTCCACTATCCACCACAGAGGCAGAGAAAGACATGGGAGTATATGTTACCAGGCTACCAGTGAAGGGATATCCAGCACACCAATACCACATGGGAAACACTCCACTATCCACCACAGAGGCAGAGAAAGACATGGGAGTATATGTTACCAGGCTACCAGTGAAGGGATATCCAGTACACCAATACCACATGGGAAACACTCCACTATCCACCACAGAGGCAGAGAAAGACATGGGAGTATATGTTACCAGGCTACCAGTGAAAGCCAAATTCATGCCAATCGCAGCGGACGGGTTAAGAAAGGCTTTTATCCCGGAGTCAGGGCAGACCGAGAACCAGGAGGAGAGAGACAATTAAAACGTACAGTGACATCCGACAGAGAGGTGTGATGCAGTGTAGGACGTTGGGGAAGGCCTTCGTATTCTGTTAAGGTTCATATATATATAAGGAGGACAGGTGGAGGTGTGGGCGTGGGTGTGGGCGGGGCGTGTGGAGCGGAGGTGAAGTGTTGCGTCAGGAAATAATTTAGTATGCCTTCATTAACCTCTCTTATAATTAATTTGGCTAAGTGGTTTTTGTCTCGTGGGCGGAGAGAGAGAGAGAGAGAGAGAGAGAGAGAGAGAGAGAGAGAGAATTATGTATATATGAGCCTTTTTTTTTTGTGTGTGTGTGTGTGTGTGTGTGTGTGTGTGTGTGTGTGTGTGTGTGTGTGTGTGTGTGTGCTCGTTCCATTTCCTTGGGTTATTGCCGGAAATGGAGTGACTGATGAATGTTGTTGTTGTTGTTATTGTTGTGTGGTGGTGGTGGTGGTGGTTGTGAGGAAGTGGAGAAAGAAGGAAGGTAGTCTACGGAGGGAGGAAGGGAGTTAGGGCTGTATTCTTAAACATTTTGACGGCCAAGCACACATATTTTACAAGGCTTTCCTAGGAGTTATAGGAATTTCCAGGGGTACTTTTATGCCCCTGGTGGCAGTTTGACCCTTCTTCTGTACCATGAACCTATAAAAACACTCATTAGAATCCGATTAATCTCCTTTTCGGCCTTTGGTAATAGTTGATGAGAGTGGTGGAAGCCTCTGAGAATACCGTCCTTTGGGAGCGAAAGCACAGAGTGAAGGAAAAGGGGAAGGTAGGTTGGGAAATACGAAGAAAAAGACATGCCAGCTACCCCACCGATGAGCTAAAAGGTCATCACGCTAGTGGCCAATTCTGCACTTCTGCTACTACTCTGCTGTGGACATGAAGGTGAAGATGACCCCATTCACACTCGGTGACAGCCGGAAACGCTTATAATCAACCCTTATCAACAGAACGGTGTATACCATGGGTAGGCGGTGGCTGAGTGGTAGCGTGCTGGGCCCACATTCACCGCGTGATGGACGACGCGGGTCCGAATCCCCACGCTACCACCTGGGATTTTTCAGTCACCGCCGAGTGGCTTAAAACTACCCACATGCTGTCCTGAAGACCACCCATCAACCCGGACTCTGAGGAAACCGTCCAAGTGAATCAAGAACGAGTTCCGGGGGGCAGCATGAGCCAAGAGAAGATGGCGCCACTATAAACACTTGCCTGCGCCATGACGGGCTGGGGCCGACTACCATCCAGGCCCCTCAAGCAAGCCTACCGGCGCTGTAGGCGTAGACGTAAAAAAAAATATAAATCTGCAGAGAAACTGTGATAACACATTGAAAAAATCCCGTAAGGAACACCACTAAGTACCGGGGATCTAACACGTGTTTCAGCGAGGTCATCTCCACTCTCATGTCCACCATGTGGGGCTGAGGCGTCAGGTAATAGGTCGCAGAAGTGGAAGTGGCCACTGGCGTGATGACGTTTTAGCTTATCGGTGGCGTAGTTTTTTTTTATTTTATTTATTTATTTATTTATTTTTTTTTTTTTTTACGTCGTGGTCTATTGCGCCGGTAGGCTTCTTCCCGGTGGATCCTGATGGTCGGCCCAAGGCTTCATCTCGGTGGGGCCTGATGGTCGGCCCAGCCCGTTCTGGCGCAGGCGAGTGTTTATAGTGGCGCCATCTTGCAATGGCTCATGCTGCCCTCCCGGAGCTCATCTTTAATCCTAGAATCTAGAGTCCGGGTTGATAGGTGGTTTTCTGGAAAGCATGTGGGTAGTTTTAAGCCACTCGGCGGCGGCTGAAAAATCCCAGCTTGGTGGCACCGGGCGGGGATTGAACTCACGTCGTCCTGAACGCGGGGCCGTCACGCTATCCATTCAGCCACCTCCTCCCCTATGTGATAAAAAAGATAATAAATATATTGTTGATAACAATGATGTAAATAATAATAATAATAATGACAGTAACAATGGTAGTAGTAATATAATTATGGTAGTAGTAATAATACTAATACTAATAATAATGATAAAGCCAGAGATAATAGCAGGAAGCGTGGGGAGGCAGTGACGTCACCCTTTCCGGCCTCTGCACAAAAGGAAGTAAAGAGAAGAAAAAAAAAAGCAGCAAAAACTAATTATCCGTTTAAAGAGTTTTATTGTGAAATTTTTATGATTTTCCTCCACGCTCACGATGGAATTGCTGCACCACTGCCCTGCTACTGCTACTACTACTACTACTACTACTACTACTACTACTACTACTACTACTACTACTACTACTACTACTACTACTACTACTACTACTACTACTACTACTACTACTACTACTACTACTACTACTACTACTATTACTACTACTACTACTACTACTACTACTACTACTACTACTACTACTACTACTACTACTACTACTACTACTACTACTACTACTACTACTATTACTACTACTACTACTACTACTACTACTACTACTACTACTACTACTACTACTACTACTACTACTACTTTTACTATTACTATTTTTTTTTATGTCTTCGCCTGTAACGCCGGTAGGCTTTCTTCAGGAGCCTGGTGGTCGGCCCAAGCCCGTCATGGCGCAGGCAATTTTTATAGTGGCGCCATTTATGCTCGGCTCATGCTGCCCCCCCGGAACTCATTCTTGATTCACTTGGACGGTTTCTTCTTAGAGTCCGGGTTGATGGGTGGTCTTCAGGACAACATGTGGGTAGTCTTAGGCCACACAGCGGTGACTGAAAAATCCCAGGTGGTAGCGTGGGGACTCGAACCGACGTCGTCCATGGCGCGGTGAATGCGGGGCCCGCACGCTAACCACTCAGCCACCGTCTACCCAACTTTTTTTTTTTACAACAAAGGAGACAGCTCAAGGGCACAAAAAAGGAAACAATAATAAAAGAAGCCCGCCACTCGCTGCTCCTAAAAAAAAGAATCAAAAGATGTGGCCGAAAGAGAGGTCAAACTACTACTACTACTACTACTACCACTACATATATTTTCTGCTGCTTTTATTACTGCTAATTCCGAAGTATTTGTAATTAAATACTCTCAGAACTTAGAACTTAGTATAATCCTGTTTTAATTACTCCTCCTCCTCTTCCTCCTCCTGTTCTTCTTCTTCCTTCTCCTCCCTTATGTACATTGTTTTGATTTACTTTGAAAGAGAGAATAATATAGACCTTAGCAATAGCAAGTACAGTAGTAGTAGTAGTAGTAGTAGTAGTAGTAGTAGTAGTAGTAGTAGATGACACACTTGACGATAAAAAACAAAGATAACGTAGGCCAGGAATCAGTATAGGTTTTATTTCCATATTATTTTCTGTGTGAGATAAGTGAATCAAGCGTTAGTATAATTTCAGCGTACTTATGACCAGTGTATGCCATATATAAATAAATTAGGAGGCATATAAAAAAAAGACTACACAAAAAGGAACCAAGAGAAGGCAAGGGACAGGTGACTCTTTTGTCCACCTGTTCTTGATTACCACTGGACTTATGGGGGGACGGGAGGGAGGGAAGGGGAGGGGCGTTAGAGGCAGGCACTGAGAGAGGGGTGAAGGGAGAGAATGAGCGAGCAAGGGACGGGGAATAGAGAGAGAGAGAGAGAGAGAGAGAGAGAAGACAGATGGAGGGGTCAAGGGAGGGAGTGGAGGGAGAGAGGGAAGGAGAGAGTGAGCAAATATAGGGAAGGAACATGTGCTCTCTCTGTCTCTCTCTCTCTCTCTCTCTCTCTCTCTCTCTCTCTCTCTCTCTCTCTCTCTTCTCTCTTATTCTTTCTTCTTTTCTTCTTTTCCCTCTTTTTCATCATCTCATCTCCCCCCTCTCTCTCGCTCACTCTCTCTCTCTCTCTCTCTCTCTCTCTCTCTCAGCAGTAGGACAAGCGGGGGGGGCGGGGCGGGGCGGGGCAGGACAGAGGAGAGAGCACTAGACGGACGCGGTAAATAGAACAGCCTCTGCCTCAGTATTCCGTAAGACAGTGCGGGGGTAGGACGCACGCCGCCTCGCCTCCATCACTCTTGCTCAACATAGGCCAGCTTCCCCTCACTCCACATCCGCCTCTTGAACCCCTCCTTCTTCTCCTCTTCCTCCTCCTCCTGCTCCCTCTCCTCCTCCTCCTCCTCCCTCTCTTCAATACTCATTCGCCTCCCACATCTATTTCCTCTCCTTATCCTCCACCGTCTCCTCTTCTTCCTCTTCCTCCACATCCTCCTGATCTGAAAAGGAAGATATCAGTCCTGCTTCCCCTGTGACTGAACCCCCATCTGTGTGTGTGTGTGTGTGTGTGTGTGTGTGTGTGTGACGGATGCTGATGTCACAGTTGCAACACATGTTTTGAGAGTGTTGTTTTCTGAGAGAGAGAGAGAGAGAGAGAGAGAGAGAGAGAGAGAGAGAGAGAGAGAGAGAGAGAGAGAGAGAGAGAGAGAGAGAGAGAGAGAGAGAGAGAGAGAGAGGCGAGGGGGCGTGCTTGTAATAGGAGAAAAACAACAAGAACACAGCATCGTGCATCCCTTAATAGGTAAGTCAAATTAAAAAAAATTAAAAAGAAAATGTGTGTGTGTATGTGTGTGTGTGTGTGTGTGTGTGTGTGTTACAAAATAGTCGATAAGGGAAACGGAAACCAGTCTTACACACACACACACACACACACACACACACACACACACACACACACACACATATAATCAGAGAGAGAGAGAGAGAGAGAGAGAGAGAGAGAGAGAGAGAGAGAGCCATTGTGCCTGTATCAATAAACAATACTCTCCTTGGTGTTCATAGGACCCCCCCCTTCACATACCCCCCCCTCCCCCTCCCTGTTCCCCTACCCCTTCTTCCTCCTTATCCCTGCACACCACCACCACCAAACACTCGATCCCTCCCAGCTGTTCCCTTTCATAAACTCATAAATAGAATAGATATGCAAATAGATAGATAAAGCCGGTCAGACAGATGGATAGGTAGATAGATAGGCTGATAGAAGGATAGACAGATTAGTGGATGAATGAATGGGTAAATAGTTGATGTATATATGTGTGTAGAAGGGTATATACTAGTAAACAAGTAGATAATAGATAATTTCAATTGGATAGATAAATCGTAAGTGTATTGAATATCACACACACACACACACACACACACACACACACACACACACACACACACACACACTGGAATATTACGATTTGAGAGAGAGAGAGAGAGAGAGAGAGAGAGCAGATTGTTATTATTAATCACTCATTTGATTGCCAGAGGACATATGTGTGTGTGAGAGAGAGAGAGAGAGAGAGAGAGAGAGAGAGAGAGAGAGAGAGAGAGAGAGAGAGAGAGACGTATCACTCTTTCTCTCTCTCTCTCTCTCTCTCTCTCTCTCTCTCTCTCTCTCTCTCTCCACGTTTTTCCCTTTACTCCTTTTTTCTTTCCACCTCCTCCTCCTCCTCCTCCTCCTCCTCCTCCTCCTCCTCCTCTTTTCACTCTCTCCCTTCCGTCTCTTCCTTCCTTTCTCCCTCTGGCATTAGATATTTTTTTTATTCCGGAGAGGAGGAGGAGGAAGAGGAAGAAGAAAGTGATATGGTGGAAGGAGGAAGGCAGGGTCAGAGAGAGAGAGAGAGAGAGAGAGAGAGAGAGAGAGAGAGAGAGAGAGAGAGATTCAGCTGATGTAAAATCTGAATTAAAGATGATATTTGTAAACAGAATTTTGATACGGAGAGAGAGAGAGAGAGAGAGAGAGAGAGAGAGAGAGAGAGAGAGAGAGAGAGTATTTTGTAGTGTTGTATATCCCTATCCTTTCCTTCATCTCTACTTTCCCTTTTCTTCCTCTTCCTTTCTTCCTCCCTTTATCCTACTTTCCCTTCTAACCCTTTCCCAATTTCTCCTCCTTCCCTTTCCCTCCCATTCATTTCTTTTTCTCTTCCTTCTGTTTCCTTCTTTTTTTCCCCTCTCCTCTCTTCTCCCTTCTCTTCTCCTTATCTACTTCCCTCCCATCCTCCTTATTCCTTCTCCTTCCCTCTCCTAATCTTCCCCTTCCCTCCCCTCTCTTCCCTTAAATTTTCTTCTATTCTCTTTTTCCCCATGGCTTCCCACCCCTTCCCTTCCTTTCCCTTCCCCTTTCCACCTCTCCTTTTATCTCTTTTCCCCTCCCCTCTCCTCCCCTCACCCCTTCCTCGCTGCTCCCGTGTCTTCCCTTTTTCCTCCACATCCCATCTCCTTCGGTAATGGGGAATGGAATAGCGTGAATAAAAGATTGTCAGGGATTTATAAAGCTTTAGAAGAGGGTACTAGTTAGATAGGGAGAAAGAAAATTGGTTGAGAGAGAGAGAGTTTGATGAAGAGATAGGGATGGGTTGATATAGTGAAACGAAGGTAGAAAGAAAGGAAGGAAAGGGAGGGGTTGGAAAGTAAGTTAGATAGATAGATAGAAAGAAAACGAGGGTAGCTTGGTAGATAGAGAAAAGGTTGAATAGATAGATGAAATAAAATAGATTGAAGACAGAGGTGGAATGATGTAGATAGATAGAAATAGAAAACACTCGACTCGATGTATATAGTGAAGAGAGGAGAATAGATAGATAGATAGAAGGGTAGATAGATATAATCCTGAGGGCAGACACAGACATAAGGACAGGCATAGATAGACTGGGCGGACGAGAGTAGATAATAGACTGAAGATCGATGGATTGATAGATAATGGAGAAGAGGTGGAGATAGTTGAGATGAGTATATTGAAAGTTGAGGAGAGTTGGTATAGTTTGTATTAAGAAGTTTAGGAGCGGAATTGGACGGGTGAGAGAGAGAGAGAGAGAGAGAGAGTTTCTGAATTATGTATACATGAAATAATGATGATAATGACAAAGGCAATACAACATAAGGTTAGTGAGCGTATGCATCTTGGATAGGTCAGGTCAGGTCAGGTCAGGTTAGGTCAGGTCAGGTTAGGTGTAGTATAGGTTGGGTTATTTTGTTGGGTTAAGCCCCGTTCACACTCTGCCGACTATGGGCCACGACAACCCAGCGACTTTTCCATTTGACAAGTTGGTTCCCACGCTCCAAGAAGGGGGGTGAGGTCTTATTGGGGTCTTGGTGTCTTGCCGACTGTCTGGAACATTCGGCCAACTAGTTGCCAGCATGTCGTGCTAACCCTCACGACTCCAGACTCCCGTCACCACGTCGGCGCAGCATTCGGCAACAGTCTCAAGACCTCTTTCAAGACATGCCCGACCCTTTCACATCAACACCCAAGACCTCGTGTACCCTAGAGTCGTGGGTAGTCGTGGCCCAGAGTCGGCACAGTGTGAACGGGGCTTTAGGTTAGGTTGTAGTCCGACACAAATGTGAAGTCCGCTTGGGTCTGTCCCGAACTTCTTTACAGCCCTGCCGCATCACCTCCAATACACCATTCTTTCATAATATCATCTATGTACTATTTGAAGTTGTGTATCAATTGTTCATTATTCGGTAGCAGCAGGGATCATGTTTCTTAAAGGCCCCTCTAAGCGAGAAAATGAGAAAAAAATCATCACTCACACAATCC
>NC_066573.1:2604749-2622249 GCF_024679095.1 Eriocheir sinensis
TTGCCTCTCTGTCTATCTTCTATCGATATTTTCATGCTGACTGCTCTTCCGAACTTGCTAACTGCATGCCTCCCTCCCTCCCGCGGCCTCGCCACACACGACTTTCTACTCAAGCTCATCCCTTTACTGTCCAAATCCCTTACGCAAGAGTTAACTAGCATCTTCACTCTTTCATCCCTCGCGCTGGTAAACTCTGGAACAATCTTCCTTCATCTGTATTTCCTCCTGCCTACGACTTGAACTCTTTCAAGAGGAGGGTATCAGGACACCTCTCCTCCCGAAATTGACCTCTCTTTCGGCCACTCCTCTAACTCTTTTTAGGAGCAGTGAGTAGCGGGCTTTTTTAAAAATATTTGTTACCTTTTTTATGCCCTTGAACTGACTCCTCTGCTGTAAAAAAAAAGCTTGTTTGTCCTTTTGGTTTGTTGGCTGGTGAGTTTGTCAGTCAGTCAGCTTGTTTGTTATTTATTTGGTTGGTGAGTTAGTTAATATTTTAGTCGTTTGGTTGGTGAGGTTGTCGTTTGGTAGGTAGTTAGTCAGTCAGCTAGTTTCTTAGTTATTTGATTGGTCCTTTAGTCAGTCAGTTTGTTAGTCATATGGTTGGTGAGTCAGTCAGTTAGTTTGTTAGTTACTGGGTTGGTTTGGTAGATGGTTAGCCAGTTACTCGGTCAGTTAGTTGTTTGGTTGTTTGATTAAATAGTTAGATGGTCAGTCACTTTTTTTTTTTACAGCTAAGGAGACACTTCAAGGGCGTAAAGAAAAATATAAAAAAAGCCTGCTACACTTAGTCGGCTAGTTATCCAGTTAGACAGTCAGTTAGTAAGAGAGAGAGAGAGAGAGAGAGAGAGAGAGAGAGAGATACACACACACACACACACACACACACACACACACACACACACACACACACACACACACACACACACACACACACACACACACACACACACACACACACACACACACACACACACACACACACACACACACACACACACACACACACACACACACACACACACACACACACACACACACACACAGACACACACACACACACACACACACACACACACACACACACACACACACACACACAGACAGACACACACACACACACACACACACACACAGACAGACAGACACACACACACACACACACACACACACACACACACACACACACACACACACACACACACACACACACACACACACACACACAGACAGACACACATATGCAGTGCCTGAGCATCCGCATTAATTAGTCCAGGGCGGCTGATGGGCTGCTGTCACCTCACCTGCACACTCTCTCTCTCTCTCTCTCTCTCTCTCTCTCTCTCTCTCTCTCTCTCTCTCTCTCTCTCTCTCTCTCTCTCTCTCTCTCTCTCTCTCTCTCTCTCTCTCTCTCTCTCTCTCTCTCTCTTCCCCTTTCCTCTCCTCTCCTTCTCTTCCTCCTCTTCTTGTTCCTCGTGCCCCTTCTCTTCCCCATTTTCCCTCTCTTTCCCTTTTCCTTTCCCCTCTCTTTCCCTTTTCCTTTCCCCTCACTTCGCTAACATGTCCCTTTTAGCCTTCCATGACTAGCTTCACTTTCCCTCTCTAACCCTCTTTCCCTTTCATATCCCCCCCTCCCTCCCCCGCACCTCCCCCCCCCTCACACGTCTCGATTCTGAGTGGCATCGCTACTCGCGGAATCTGAGGGGAAGGTAAGGGGAGGAAGGGGAAGGAGAGATTAGGGGATGTAGGGGAAAACAGGGAATTGTGGGAAAGTGGAGAATAATTGTAAACCTCCTCCTTTTCCCCCTCCTCTTCCTCCTCGCATCTGGAATACGCAGTTCAGTTCTGGTCCACTAATTACAAGGACATTGAATTGTTTGAGAATACAGCGATGCGCTTCGAAAATTGCACCATTGTTGATGACTTCCTTATGAAGAACGACTCAAGCGACTCAGCCCTTCCACACTGGAAACGAGACTGCGAAGGGGCTTGATCCAGGTTCGGTAATGTCAATCACTCCAAGCCTTTTGCTCTCCAAACTAATCGAATAACTAGAAGCAGTGGTTAAACAATTCAAACAAAGCGATTCAGCACAGATATCGGCAGGAATTATTTCTCGAACAGAATCATCCGCCACAAGAACTATTTATCGCGAAAACGATCAGCTAATTTTTAAGAATCGCATTGGACGTTACTTTGCTGCATCAGAGGTGAGCTGAACGTGCCCGCGCGTACGTACAAAAGTGTCTTAATAATAAAGGCAGGTCACTCAAGTGGCTGACGAACTGATTAAACCACTAAAGCAGGCAGCTTCGTAACCAGCAGGCTTTCTGCTGCCTGCTCATCCATGTTTCCTCCTCCTCCTCCTAAAAGGGGACAGGTCTCATCCAGGAAACTATCAACAAATCAGCATGACATCGATTGTTTGTAAGTTAATGGAGACTATCATTCGCGACAATATGGTGAAATTCTTCGAAGAAAATAATATAATAATAACTCGCAACATGGCTTCCGTAGTAAACGTTCGTGTTTAACTAACTTACTTGAGTTTTTTTTTTCATTATATTTTTAAGGTGTTCGATGAAAGCAGATCAGTAGATATCATATATCTGGATTTTCAAAAGGCATTTGATAAGGTCCCCCACCAACGATTGCTCAGTAAACTATTGGCGCACGGTATCTCGGGTAACATTCACAATTGGTTTGTGGACTGGCTCTCTGAGCGCAAACAGAGAGTAGTTCTAAACGGTATTTTATGGCTCGATGTCAGAAGCGGCGTACCTCAAGGATCAGTGCTTGGCCCCATGCTCTTCTTAATTTATGTTAACGATATCGATGATGGGCTCACTTGCAAAGTATCAAAATTTGCTGATGACACAAAAATCGCTAGTAAAGTAACTGTGACACTCGACGAAGAAGCTTTACAATCAGATCTAGATCGACTTGCACGTTGGGCCAACCAATGGCAAATGAAATTTAACGTTGACAAATGTAAAGTGTTGCACATCGGAAACAATAACAATCGCGTTCAGTACGTCATGAATGGCCAATAACTTTCTGCAGTAAGTAAAGAAAAGGATCTTGGAATAACTATATCAAGCGATTTAAAGCCCGGTCAGCATTGTTCAGAGGTAGTTAAAACCGCAAACAAATTGGTTGGCTTCATCGGACGAGTCTTTAATAATAAATCGGAAAAAGTAATATTAAAACTGTATAATTTGCTGGTTCGACCCCATCTAGAGTACTGTGTACAGTTTTGGTCTCCCTATTACAGAAAAGACAGAGAAAAGTTAGAACAGATTCAACGGAAAGTAACAAAAATGATTCCTAGGTTGAGGAATTTATCTTATGAACAAAGGCTTAAAGAATTAAATTTATTCAGCCTATCTAAACGAAGAATGCGAGGCGATCTAATAGAAGTGTTTAAAATGTTTAAAGGATTCAGTGATATTAATGCGGGAAGATTACTTTACAATTGATCGATCAAATAAAACAAGAAGAAATAACGATTTCAAGATAAGTGGTAAAAGATTCTCGTCGCACGAAGCTAAACACTTCTTCATCAATCGAGTTGTTAATGTTTGGAACTCTCTACCCTGTGATGTCGTTGATAGTACAACAGTTACGGCCTTCAAGAATAGATTAGACAAGTATTTTGAATCCAACCAGCAACTAAGATATTACTCATTGTCGTAATAACGTTAAGTTCTTTAGAATACTGGTGTCCTTGTCAATTTTTATCGCCCGGTTAGTGGTAGCAGTAATGGTAGTTCTTTCCTCTTTCCTACATAATTTCCATGCTTTGGCTGGAGGGATGGGGGGTGGGAAGGAGCCTTCGCCTTAGCTGTTCTTCATCTTCCACTATTGATTAGATAGTTAGTGTAGCTTGTCACAAACAGCCTCGTAAGGACTAGCAGGTCTGCTGTTGTTTGTTTTTCCTTTGTGTTCCTCCTCCTTCTCCTCCTCCTCCTCCTTCATGTCCCGTCTGCGTCCTCGTGTCGCCCCCAGATCCTCTTAACACACACACACACACACACACACACACACACACACACACACACACACACACACGTAATGTCTTTCTGCGACCATAATCTGTCTACCCTTCCGTCTGTCTGTCTGTCTTTCATGTGTCCTTTTGCTGCGGGCCGCCTCTCTGCCTGTCTGTCTCTCCCAGCCCATTTGTCTGTCCGCCTGTCTGTGCTGGTCCCCGCTGTCACCTGGGTGGAAATTTGGCGGCGGCGAAGGTGGTGGTGGTGGTGACGGTGGCGTGGGGGGTGATGGTGGTGGGGGGGGTGGTAGTGGGTGTAGGTGGTGGTGGTGGGGGTGATGGTGATGGGGGTGGTGATAATTGTGGTGGTGGTGGTGGTGATGATGGTGGTGGTGGTGGTGGTGGTGGTGATGACGGTGGTGTGGGGGGTGATGGTGGTGTGGGGGGTGATGGTGGTGGGGGTGATGATGGTGGTGGTGGTGGTGGTGGTGATTATTGTCAGGTCGATATAAAACCTCCTCCATCTCTCTCTCTCTCTCTCTCTCTCTCTCTCTCTCTCTCTCTCTCTCTCTCTCTCTCTCTCTCTCTCTCTCTCTCTCTCTCTCTCTCTCTCTCTCTCTCTCTCAATGTGTGCCCAAACATCACCTTTATTTCCTTATTATAAGAATTGAATTACCGCGACATCGAAAAAGGAAAAGAAAAGCTCAAAAGACTTAAATCATTGAGGAACAAGTTTGAAAAGACACTACGAACAGGGCTGGCGGTGACTTGTTTGCCCTAACCTTCCCTTTCCTTTCCTTTCCTTTCTTTCCCTTCCCTTTATTTCCTTTCCCTTCCCTTTCTTTCCCTTCCCTTCCCTTTCTTTCCCTTCCCTTCCCTTTCTTTCCCTTCCCTTCCCTTCCCTTTCTTTCCCTTCCCTTGCTTTCCCTTCCCTTCCTTTCCCTTCCCTTTCTTTCCCTTCCCTTCCCTTCCTTTCCCTTCCCTTTCTTTCCCTTCCCTTCCCTTCCTTTCCTTTCCCTTCCACTCCTTTCCCTTCCCTTCCGTTCCATTTTCTTCCCTTTCCTTCCCTTTCTTTCCTTCCTTATCTCCTTCCCTCCTTCCTTCCTTCCCTTTCTTTCCTTCCCTTTCTTTCCTTCTTCCTTCCCTTCCCGTCCTTTCTTCCCTTCCTTTCTTCCCTTCATCCTTCCCTTTCTTTCCTTCCTTCCCTTCCTTTCTTTCCTTCCATTCCTTTCTTCTTCCTTCCCTTCCCTTCCTTCCTTCCTTTCTTTCCTTCTTCCTTTCTTTCCTTCCTTTCCTTTCTTTCCCTTCCCTTCCCTTCCCTTTCCTTTCTTTCCCTTCCCTTTCTTTCCCTTTCTTTCCCTTCCTTCCTTCCCTTCCTTTCTTTCCTTCCCTTTCTTTCCTTCCCTTCCTTCCCTTCCTTTCTTTCCTTCCTTCCCTTTCTTTCCTTCCATTCCTTTCTTTCCTTCCCTTCCTCTTTCCTTCCTTCCTTCCCTTTTTTTCCTTCCTTTCTTTCCTTTCTTTCCTTTCCCTTCCCTTCCCTTCCCTTCCCTTTCTTTCCCTTCCCTTCCCTTTCTTCCCTTTCTTTCCCTTCCCTTCCCTTACCTTATCTTACCTTACCTAACCTAACTTTGCCTCACCTTACCTTACCTTACCTTACCAAACCTAACCTTACTTTGCCTCACCTTACCTTACCTAACTTACCTTATCTACCTTACCTTACCTTACCTTACCTCCCTTTACCTTACCTAACCTAACATTACCTTACTTCATTTTGTCTTGCCTAATCTTCCCTTCCTTTCCCTTCCCTTCCCTTCCCTTCCCTTCGCTTTTTGCAGATAATAGAAGAATTACCTTGACACAGGAAATTTATATAATGGGGTAGAGAGGGAGATAAAAAAATATATAAGTAAGTTTAAAATCCTGCAAAGTTTGTGTTGTTGACTCGTCCTAAACTTAATTAACCTATTGAGTGTCAGAGAAGAGTGGCCGTGACATAAGGGAGAGACAGGGAGGGAGAGAAGGTGCAAAGTGAATAAGTCGGAGAAGGTGTTGCAGAGTCTCGAGCTTAACCCTTTTGGAGTGTCAAAGAAGAGAGAACGTTAAAAAAGCAAATCGGAAGGAAGTATCAAAAGAAAAGAAAAAGGTATTGAAAGAGCAAATTTGTGGGAAATGAAGAAAGTTTTTTTTTTTTTTTTAACAGCAGAGGAGTCAGCTCAAGGGCATAAAAAAAGGTAACAAATGTAAAAAAAAAAAAAAAGCCCGCTACTCACTGCTCCTAAAAAGAGTTAGAGGAGTGGCCGAAAGAGAGGTCAATTTCGGGAGGAGAGGTGTCCTGATACCCTCCTCTTGAAAGAGTTCAAGTCGTAGGTAGGAGAAAATACAGACGAAGGAAGATTGTTCCAGAGTTTACCAGCGCGAGGGATGAAAGAGTCAAGATGCTGGTTAACTCTTGCGTTAGGGATTGGGACAGTAAAGGGATGAGCTTGAGTAGAAAGTCGTGTGTGGCGAGGCCGCGGGAGGGGGGAGGCATGCAGTTAGCAAGTTCAGAAGAGCAGTCAGCATGAAAATATCGATAGAAGATAGAAAGAGGAAGAGAGAAGGTGCAAAGAGAGTAAATCCTTCTTAGGGTGTCAAAAGAGTTACCGTGAGAAAGAAAAGGTAAAAAAAGGAAAGTTAATCGGAAGTAAGTATTTACGGAAAAAAAGAGGTATGAAAAGGGCGAGTTTGTGGGAAATGAAGACTATTACTGAGCTTCACTCTTCAGATGTTTGGAAAAAAAATACCATGAGGGAAAAAGGATGAAAATAAAGTTAGTTAAAACGAAATAGTAGATATATCGTTGGGAAAAGGGGAGGAAAGGTAAAATTAGTGAGAAGTGAAGATGCCATAGCCAAGCCTCGCGTTTTAAAAGTTTTAGGGGAAACTTACCCTGACAAAAAGAGAGAGAGAGAGAGAGAGAGAGAGAGAGAGAGAGAGAGAGAGAGACAGACAGACAGACAGACAGACAGACAGACAGACAGAGAGAGAGAGAGAGAGAGAGAGAGAGAGAGAGAGAGAGAAATTAGTGAGGTCTCCCAGGAAAGAAAATCACGAGAAAGAGAAGCGTTAATGATTTAGAATTTAGTTAATAATACATTTCAGGAACTTGGCGCCTCCTAAAAGATCGAGAAAGCTAAGAAACGCACATAGAAGAATAGAAAGATTTATGTTTTGGGGGCATGTCTTGGAGAAACATGAAGCGAGCATTATAGATTGGGGAACAGACAAAAGTTGAAGATAGTTAATGATTAAGAACCAGAAAATGACTTGGAGGGGTCACACCATGCTTAATTAGGGCTAATGACTGAAGTGGATGATAATTTCGACGACGATGATGATGATGATGATGAACAGTGCACTTTAAAAATTCTGTGACCAAGATAGAAAATACATAAAATAGTGAAAGCGTCATGGAAAAGAAGAAGTTAGTTGAAGATACAAGATGAGTTAGATATTGATGACCAAGAAAAAGGAGAAAATAAGATAATGATTTAGTGAGAAACCGAATTGCTGTCGAAGAAGAGATGAAAGAAAGTTAACTATTGTGAAAACTTGATATTTATTTATTTATTTATTTATTTTCTACAGCAAAGGAGATAGCACAAGGGCACACAAAAAAAGGAAACAATAATAAAAAAAAGCCCGCTACTCGCTGCTCCTGTAATAATAAGGTATGATAAAGATACCGGTAAATATAAAGTAGTAGTAGTAGTAGTAGTAGTAGTAGTAGTAGTAATATGGTAGTGAAGTAGAAGAATCTAGTCGACCGTGAAGAAAAAAATAAAGATTCTCTCTCTCTCTCTCTCTCTCTCTCTCTCTCTCTCTCTCTCTCTCTCCCTCCACCCCGTCTGACTCCTCTTACCATAAAAAATGTAAAAAGAAAAAAAAGAAAAGAAAATCTGCCGCCGCCGCCGCCTCCACCAGCTGTAGCAACAATAGCACGCCACCTGCAGACCCTTCCTTCCCCCGCCTTGCCCTATATAGCTTTTCCTCGTCCACGCCACCTGTAGCTATATGGCTGGCTAGGCCCCTGCTGCCTTCTCTGCTTACTCCCTTTTCCCTCCCTCCTTCTTTCTCTTCGTTTTCTTTCCGTTGCGTCTCTTCGGGCAAGTGGTTTCTGAGAGGCGTGGGTGAATGTATCTTCTTCCTTTTTCCGTATGAGTCTGTTCTTTATTCTTGTATCTCATCCTCGTGTGTCCATTCATACTTGTTGTTTTCTCGTTTATATTTTTCTACGTGTTTTTTTTTATTACTTCTATGCCTATAGTGCCGGTAGACTTGTTTGAGGGGCCTGGATGGTACTCGGCCCCAGCGCCCCAGGCCCCAGGCGCCATCTTCTCTTGGCTCATGCTGCCCCCCGGAACTCGTTCTTGATTCACTTGGACGGTTTCCTCTAGAGTCCGGGTTGATGGGTGGTCTTCAGGACAGCATGTGGGTAGTTTTAAGCCACTCGGCGGTGACTGAAAAATCCGAGGTGGTAGCGTGGGGATTCGAACTCGCGTCGTCCATCACGTGCTGAATGTGGGGCCAGCACGCTACCACTCAGCCACCGCCTACCCAAAGGTTGCTGCGCGTTGCTGTTTCTCCTCTCCACGTCCTTGTGGCATAAGTGTTGAGGTCAGTATTTATTTACTCTGTAGGGCTGGATGTTTAGCTTCGCGTTGTGCCTTTCCCCTTAACCCGTCCGCTGCGATTGGCATGAATTTGGCTTTCACTGGTAGCCTGGTAACATATACTCCCAGGTCTTTCTCTGCCTCTGTGGTGGATAGTGGAGTGTTTCCCATGTGGTATTGGTATGCTAGATATCCCTTCACTGGTAGCCTGGTAACATGTACTCCCAGGTCTTTCTCTGCCTCAGTGGTGGATAGTGGAGTGTTTCCCATGTGGTATTGGTATGCTGGATATCCCCTCCCAAAGGCGCATGACTTTATATTATTTTCTTTATTGAATTGTAGCAGCCACTTTTTGTTCCATTCCTGTTGCTTGGTGAGGCCTGACTGTAGGAAATCCGCAGTCAAGGGGTTAATACCTCCATGCGTTCCCCCGATAAGCATGATTGACTGGCTAAGACTGAGTTGTTTCTCGTCCTTCTCTGCCGGTTAGGTTAGGTTAGGTTAGGTATTATCGGTATTATAAGAAACTTTCGCTTTTCACATCAGCTATTTCTAAAGGTCAAAGAAGGGGTCAGTCTGGTTCTAATGAGTGTTTCTTCAGGTTCAGGGTACAGAAGAAGGGTCAAACTACCACCAGGGTCATAAAACTACTGGAAATGCCCACAACGCCTACATACGGAAGCCTTGTCAAATATGTGTTCTTGGGCGGAGTCAGTCGGGTTCTAATGAGTGTTTCTTCAGGTTCATGGTACAGAAGAAGGGTCAAACTACCACCAGGGTCATAAAACTACTCCTGGAAATGCCCAAAACTCCTACGAAATCCTTGTCAAATATGTGTTCTTGGGCGGGGTTGTCGGGTTCTAATGAGTGTTTCTTCAGGTTCATGGTACAGAAGAAGGGTCAAACTACCACCAGGGTCATAAAACTATTACTGGAAATGCCCACAACGCCTACGAAAGCCTTGTCAAATATGTGTTCTTGGGCGGGGTTGTCGGGTTCTAATGAGTGTTTCTTCAGGTTCAGGGTACAGAAGAAGGGTCAAACTACCACCAGGGTCATAAAACTACTGGAAATGCCCACAACGCCTACGAAAGCCTTGTCAAATATGTGTTCTTGGGCGGCGAAATGTTTTAAAATACGATCCTTAGAGTGTCTGGCTGACTGAATTTGTTGTTTCTTATCTCTTACTGTGGCAAACTTGACTGATTGCGTGGCTGATTGTGCTGTTTCTTGTCCCTTTCTGCTGGCAAACTTAACTGACTGACTGACTGGTGATAATTCTGACTGACTGGGTAGCTGATTGTGTTGTTTCTTGGCCCTCTCTGCTGGCAAACTTAACTGACTGACTGACTGCTGATAATTCTGACTGACTGGGTAGCTGATTGTGTTGTTTCTTGTCCCTTTCTGCTGGCAAACTTAACTGACTGACTGACTGGTGATAATTCTGACTGACTGGGTAGCTGATTGTGTTGTTTCTTGTCCCTTTCTGCTGGCAAACTTAACTGACTGACTGACTGCTGATAATTCTGACTGACTGGGTGGCTGATTGTGTTGTTTCTTGTCCCTTTTCCGGTTGACAAACTAACTGACTGACTGACTGCTGATAATTCTGACTGACTGGCTAGCTGATTGTGCTGTTTCTTGGCCCTTTCTGCTGGCAAACTTAACTGACTGACTGACTGAGATCGTTGTTTATTTTACCTTTCTGCTGATAAAATTGACTGACTGGCTGACTGAATTCTGTGTCCCGTCACTAACTGTCTGACAAACTGACTGAGACTGGCTGAGTTCGTTGCCTCTTGTGCGATAAACATGTCTGACTGGTTGACTGAGTGTTGTTTCCTGTCTCTTTCTGCTGGCAAACTTAACTGACTGGCTGACGGAGATCGTTGTTTCTTATGCGATAAACATGTCTGACTGGTTGACTGAGTTTGTTGTTGCTTGTCTCTTTCTGCTGGCAAACTTAACTGACTGGCTGACTGAGATCGTTATTTCTTATGCGATAAACATATCTGACTGGTTGACTGAGTTTGTTGTTGCTTGTCTCTTTCTGCTGGCAAATTTCACTGACTGGCTGACTGAGATCGTTATTTCTTTTGCGATAAACATGTCTGACTGGTTGACTGAGTTTGTTGTTTCTTGTCTCTTTTTGCTGGCAAACTTAACTGACTGGCTGACTGAGATCGTTGTTTCTTGGGCGATAAACATATCTGACTGGTTGACTGAGTTTGTTGTTTCTTGTCTCTTTCTGCTGGCAAACTTAACTGACTGGCTGACTGAGATCGTTGTTTCTTGTGCGATAAACATATCTGACTGGTTGACTGAGTGTTGTTTCCTGTCTCTTTCTGCTGGCAAACTTAACTGACTGGCTGACTGAGATCGTTGTTTCTTATGCGATAAACATATCTGACTGGTTGACTGAGTGTTGTTTCCTGTCTCTTTCTGCTGGCAAACTTAACTGACTGGCTGACTGAGATCGTTGTTTCTTATGCGATAAACATATCTGACTGGTTGACTGAGTTTGTTGCTTCTTGTCTCTCTGCTGGCAAACTTAACTGACTGGCTGACTGAGATCGTTGTTTCTTATGCGATAAACATGTCTAACTGGTTGACTGAGTTTTGTTTCCTGTCTCTTTCTGCTGGCAAACTTAACTGACTGGCTGACTGAGATGGTTGTTTCTTATGCGATAAACATATCTGACTGGTTGACCGAGTGTTGTTTCCTGTCTCTTTCTGCTGGCAAACTTAACTGACTGGCTGACTGAGATCGTTATTTCTTTTGCGATAAACATATCTGACTATTTGACTGAGTGTTGTTTCCTGTCTCTTTCTGCTGGCAAACTTAACTGACTGGCTAACTGAGCGAGTTCCCGACTTTTTCTGCATGTATTTTCCTCTGTTGTGTAACCTTTCATGTTTGATTCTTCCTGTTATTTTTTTATCTGTTCTTTATTCTCCTCACTTTCGTTTTATTTTTTTATTTTTAAGAACATAAGAACATAACGTAAGGAGTCTACAAGAGGCCGTGTCGCTGTATTTTATTTTTCTTCGTTTTCCATTTTTTTTAATTCGTTCTTTTGTTTCAATTTTTATTATATTTATTTTGTTCTAGTTCTCGTTGTGTGTCTTCTCTTTTAACTTTCTTTACTTTTCTTTCGTCGTTACTTTTATTGTTTTCTTTTTCTTATTTTCTTTTCTCGCTTTTTTTTATATATTTCTTACTGTCTTTTTATATATTCCTTTCTTTGTGTTTTTCTCCTTATCTTTCTCTTTCATCTTTAACTTTTTTCTTCTATTTCTTCTTCTTCGTCGTCGTCGTCATTGTCTTCTTCTTCTTCTTCTTTTTCTTCTTCTTTATCTTCTTATTTTTCTTCTTCTTTTTCTTCTTCTTCTTCTTTATATTCTTCTATTTTTTCCTTCTTCGTCGTCGTCATTGTCTTCTTCTTCTTCTTCTTCTTCTTCTTCTTTTTTTCTTCTTCTTCTTCTTCTTCTTCTTCTTCTTCTTCTTCTTCTTCTTCTATTTTTCTTCTTCGTCGTCATTGTCTTCTTCTTCTTCTTCTTCTTCTTCTTCTTGTTTATATTCTTAATCTCCACCACCACCATCACCCCCACCACCACCACCATCACCACCATCATCGTCATCATCATTGAAGGAGAGGATTATGGCAAGGCCTCGTCCACCACATGAGGCCTTGAAGAGGTGATCAAAAATAATGTACCTCTTGCGATATAAATAGACTGAGGTACTAGTATTGACAGGAGTAGTTTAGTGGTTATGGTAAAAGTAGTGGTAGTTGTAGTAGTAGTAGTAGTAGTAGTAGTAGTAGTAGCAGTAGTAGTAGTAGCGGCAGCGTCTCAGGTGAGGGCCCATCTCTCCCCTTTAAGGCCTTTCCTTTTCACCAACCTGCTTCCGGCCTATCCCCGCATCGTCATCGTCTACTGCATCTACTACTACTACTACTACTACTACTACTACTACTACTACTACTACTACTACTACTACTACTACTACTACTACTACTACTACTACTACTACTACTACTACTACTACTACTACTACTACTACTACTTCTACTTCTACTGCCACCACCACCACAACCGCCACGTTAAATTATTCATGAAAAGACAAATCAAGGAAAAAATAGAACACACACACACACACACACACACACACACACACACACACACACACACACACACACACACACACACACACACACACACACACACACACGATATCGACATTTTTTATTATGCCTAAGACTGAGTTAAGACCGAACTGAACCGAGGGATGAAAAGAACAAAAAAACAAAACAAAACGAAAAAAAAAAAGAAAGAAAATTGGCGTGAAAAGACGGAGGTGCAGCCAGACAGATTGGGCAACATTGAACGAGTAAACGAGAGAATAAAAACGAGAGAGGACAAGGAGGCAGAGACATAGCCAGAGAGATTGAGGATAAGTTGACCAATGGATAAAAGTTGGCAGAAAAAAACGAACTTACTGAAGGTTATAGGCATAGAGACAGGGAGACATGTGTTTAGGACAGGTAATTGAGTAAGTAGACAGGTAGGTGAATAGGTAGGGAGGCTGGTTGGAAGGTAAGTGGACAGGTAGGGAGTCAGGCGTGTATCTAGGTTGACAGGTAGGTAAGTAGATTGGTAGGGAGGTAGACAGATGGCAGATACGTAGGCAGGTAAGTATGTAGGTTGGTAGGTAGGTAAGTAGAGAGAGAGAGAGAGAGAGAGAGAGATTTACAAAGATTTACATAGAAAATCAGACCACACAGACCCCATGGTCCAGACTAGGTGGTCTGTCCTTAAACCTAAGCGAATCTACACTAATCAGAAGGCTCCAAAACGCTGCTTTTCTGCTTTAGTTAATATTAAGTTGAAGGAAGTGACGGTCGAGCTTGTTTTTAAAGGAGTCAATCGTGTTACACTGGACCACTGACGGTGGGAGCTTATTCCATTCTCGCACTACAACCATGGTGAACAAAAATTTGGTGCAGTCTTAATTTACATGCCTACATTTGAGTTTTATGCCATTGTTCCTCGTTCGCAAAGTGTCATCGATCACAAACAATTTTGTTCTGTCTACATTCGTGAAACCATTAAGTATTTAAAAACATTCGATCAGTTTTCCTCGGAGGCGACGTTTCTCAAGAGAGAACATGTTAAGGGTGGAAAGCCTTTCTTCGTAGGATTTGTTGCGCAAGGAAGGGATCATTTTTGTTGCCCGACGCTGAACACCTAATTTAGCAATGTCCTTTGCATGGTGAGGAGACCAAAACTGTACCGCATATTCCAAGTGGGGTCTGACTAAACTGTTGGAGAGAGAGAGATGGGGGAGGGAGGAAAATGATAAAAAAGGTAGGTATGTAGGTTGGTAAGTAGATTGGTAGATAGGTAGGCTTGTAAGTACGGTAAGTAGGCAGACATACATATAGGCAAACGAACAGACAGACAATTCGAAAGCAAATACACAGACCTTTTATAGCTAGACAGACTTACAGACAGACATAAAAATGGAATTGTTTTGATTGATAGACATACTACTACTACTCCTACTACCACTACTACTACTACTACTACTACTACTACTACTACTACTACTACTACTACTACTACTACTACTACTACTACTACTACTACTACTACTACTACTACAACTACTACTACTACTGCTACTACTACTACTACCATAATCAGGCAACGAAATCAACAGGCGCATTTATAGACAGACAAACAGACGTGAAGACAGGTGGCTATTTGAACAGACAGAGGCAGACGGACTTCTTTGTAGACACAGACTTATAAAGAGGCACATGCAAATAAAAAAGTAGACAGACAAACAAACAGACAGACATACAGACAAATAACTGACAAGCGGAAAGACAGCCACTGAAAAAAACAAAACAGCTTCCTTAAAACAAACACAGACAGCCCCCATGTTGTGCTTTTTATATACAGAAAGGACGGATATAGAAACAGACACATACACGAACAGATAGACAGGCAGACACACAGATGCATAGACACAGGACACGTACATACATAGATACATAGACAGACAGACAGACAAACAGACAGATGCTTATACAGAGATGCTTAGACACAGGACACATACACGTACATACATAGACAGACAGACAGATAGACAGTTAGACATGCTTAGACACATACACGTACATATATAGACAAACAGACAGATAGACAGACAGACAGGCAAGGTATAGTTTGGTGGGCAGGTCTGCGGACTGGCAACCTGGTGTCCCGCAAGTTCAATAAATTGGTCCGCAGCCTGCTCTCTCTCTCTCTCTCTCTCTCTCTCTCTCTCTCTCTCTCTCTCTCTCTCTCTCTCTCTCTCTCTCTCTCTCTCTCTCTCTCTCTCTCTCGGGGGATGAGTGGGGAAGGGGGTGGGAAGGGAAGTGGAATGGGGAAAAAAGAGGGAGGGGGAGGTGGGAGGGAGGGAAAAGGCAAGCCCACTATTGTATTCTTATGTTTAGAGAGAGAGAGCTGTTTTCCTTTTTATCATTTTGCTCTCTCTCTCTCTCTCTCTCTCTCTCTCTCTCTCTCTCTCTCTCTCTCCTGTGGTTCCTTTTCTTCTCATTTTTTTTTTTTTTTTTTGGGGGGGGGGTATATTTTTTGGGGTCGCATTGGCTGTTTTCTTTCCGTTTTATTTTGCAGGGGGGGCGGGGGGGGGGCAGGGGGGGCGGGGGGGGGCAAGGGGTTTATTTGTTCGTTCTCGTTCGTGATTTTTCCCATCTTGAATTTTTGGGGTTTCTTGAATTGCGTCCTTTTGTTGGGTCTCCGTATGTAAATGTTGTTGTTGTTGTTGTTGTTGTTGTTGTTGTTGTTGTTGTTGTTGTTAGGGTGACTGTGGTGATGGTGGTGGTTATTGGTATTATTTTTATTTTATCATTGTTACTATTACTACTTCGTATTGCTGCTACTATATACTACTACTACTACTACTACTACTACTACTATTGCTACTACTACTACTACTACTATTGCTACTACTACTACTACTATTGCTACTACTACTACTACTACTACTACTACTACTACTACTACTACTACTACTACTACTACTACTACTACTACTACTACTACTACTACTACTACTACTACTACTACTACTTTTGCTGATGTAGATTGGGGCAACTGTGACATGTTATTCATATAGCAAATTGTTAATAAAGGATTACAGAAGAATTTACCACATTAATTTGAGGGAAACAGACGAATTCAAACCTATATATTAGTTACCGTATATACCTATTGCAGTTGAGCCCGTAACTAAAAAGGTATGTTTCAAATTGTAAAATATATATCATCTGCAAACTTGGTGCATTGTACATTATCATTTACAAACAATAAGTGTACCAAATAAATAAGTCATAACTATTTTATTCTTATTTACCTAATGAAGGTTTAGCCTCTGCACAAGCGCGTCAACATTCATCACTTCTTGTCGTCAACTTTCGGGCAGCGTGAATGCCGCCACACAACCCGCTTTTTCGTACGCCGCGCTTGCTCTTCTTCCGTTTATAAACCACCTGACACGTTGCCTCCCTCCTTTTCTTCTAAAGCCCCGTTCACACTGTGCCGACTCTTGGCCACGACTACCCACGACTCTAGGGTACACGAGGTCTTGGGTGTTGATGTGAAAGGGTCGGGCATGTCTTGAAAGATGTCTTGAGACTGTTGCCGAATGCTGCGCCTATGTCGTGACGGGAGTCTGGAGTCGTGAGGGTTAGCACGACATGCTGGCAACTAGTTGGCCGAATGTCCCAGACAGTCGGCAAGACACCAAGACCCCAATAAAACCTCCCCCCCCTTTCTTGGAGCGTGGGAACCAACTTGTCTAACGGAAAAGTCGCTGGGTTGTCGTGGCCCTGAGTCGGCACAGTGTGAACGAGGCTTAACTGTCAGTGGTGACGATTCAAGTACTATGACAAATTTCCACATTTGACACAAATTAAATACAAGACCAAAGTCCTCCCCAAAACAGCAATTTTTTAGCGATGAAGTTCAGAATGTAATAGAACTGTCTTCCGTCCTGGCTTCCGAGGAAACTGAGTTCACCCTGATAGGACTTGCAGTAACGTCTTGGGTATACCAAATCGCTGGGCTGACTCACGCTGGCTCAGTCCATCACTGACAGCAGAATAAAAAAATTTTACGCCGTGGCCTATTGCGCCAGTAGGCTTCTTCCCGGTGGATCCTGATGGTCGGCCCAAGGCTTCTTCCCGGTGGGGCCTGATGGTCGGCCCAGCCCGTTCTGGCGCAGGCGAGTGTTTATAGTGGCGCTATCTTGCATTGGCTCATGCTGCCCTCCCGGAGCTCATCTTTAATCCTAGAATCTAGAGTCCGGGTTGATGGGTGGTCTTCTGGACGGCATGTGGGTAGTTTTATGCCGGGCGGGGATTGAACTCGCATCGTCCTGAACGCGGCGCCGTCACGCTATCCATTCAGCCACCGCCACTTTAATTGCAGTAGTACGTAGTATGTTAAGGAATGGCGTCGTTACCCCGTTTATCCTTCTCAATCACCCTAGCCATTCTAAATCTTTATATAGACTGAAAAGTATATGATGCCACTTAACACGAAAATAGCTGTATACGTTACTAGGTTAGGAGGCCTCGGGTCAGGTAAATATTGATTAGCTGAGGCCTGAGGGGTAAAGCTTTGTAACAGTATACCTATTTATTTAGATGAAGTCGAAAACATTATTGTGTGGTCACTTTTGGGATGAGTGAGGTAATGTGCTTTACACGAATCAATATTAAATACGTTGCCAACCTATTGACACCACCACCACCACCACCACCACAACAACAACAGCACAACACCA